>NC_069500.1:484452264-484662264 GCF_027579735.1 Bombina bombina
AGCCTGTTCTCTCCTCTCTAGCCGTGGTCGTAGTTGGTTCACATGGCGGCGACACACACCTGATTGAGTGGTTATCACATACATCTTTGGGCCCGCAACCTGGGCAACAACACCTGGTGCCCATTTTTCCTCTGTATGGTACACCCTATACCAAACCAAGTCTCCTTCTGTGTAGGTCCGTGAAGGTTTTCCCACTCTCATTTTATCTTGCATGATGCGGACTGTTTCTGCTACATCTGGTGTGATTAAATCCAGCTTTGTACGGATCTTCCTGCCAAACAATAGTTGAGCTGGGGCAACTCCCGTGGTGGGGTGTTGAGTAACCCTATATTGTTGCAAAAATTGTAAAATGTTATTAGTATTAACCTGCTTCTCTGCTTTTAGAGCTTTCAGTGCCCTTTTAAAGGTTTGGACAAATCTCTCTGCTTGCCCGTTGGTGGCTGGGTGATATGGTGCCGTCTGATGATGGTGAATTCCATTCGTATGTAAAAAATTCTGGAAGTCTTGTGACACAAACTGGGGACCATTGTCTGTGACCAGTTTTCCTGGCAACCCAAATACTGAAAACAGTCTTTCTAATGCTGATATGACTTCAGTAGTTGTAGTCCTTGTCATTGGAATTATTTCTGGCCACGTAGAGTGTGCATCAATTATGATTAAGTATGAGATTCCATCAATAGGACCAGCAAAGTCCAAATGTAGTCTCTCCCAAGGAGTAGTAGGCCAGTCCCATGGTTGTACAGCTCCTCGTGGAAGCTGTCCTTGAGCCTGAACATACCCTTTGCATGCCATAACATAGTTCTCAATGTCCTTATCAATGGCCGGTCACCAAACATGACCCCTACCCTTCTGTTTCATTCTGACAATGCCTGGGTGTCCTTCATGAGGGAGTTTTAATGTAGCTTGCCGTAGCCTGTTAGGAACCAGAACTCTCTCACCCCATAAAATACATCCATTTATGAGTGTGAGTTCTTTCGCTCGTAGTATGTATGCTCGCTGCAAATAACAGCCAGTTCTTGGCCAGCCATCTCTCAAATACTTTGCCAGAAGTCCTCGTCGCCAGATGTAATGTCCTTGCATAGCAAACATTAACTCTTTACATGAATGTGATGCACTTGCAACTTCTAAATGTAAACTAGCACTTTATTTACTGGATGACATAAAAAGGTGCTCCTGTAGATTTGCACACAGTAATATGGATAGATACACATATATAGTCCTTTATAATGAATGGCTACTGCACTCCTTATATTTGCAGTCCAGTACACTGTGTATGCAGCACTATAGTAATCCAGGGTAACTTATAACTGTATAACTGCAATACAACTTATGATGTGTAACTGAGTTCTTACTCTTCCTGACTGGCTGATGCTGTATCCTCTGCAGTGATCTGTAACTGACATTACATTTATTAGTAGCAGCACTTGTCAGAGCCTGAGGTTCAGTCCTTATACTTTATAACTGCATCACAAACTGTCACAAGATGGCTTCTCCGAACTGTTCTGATTCTAAGCACATCATCTTTGTATGGAAGCCTCAATATGCCATCTAACCAAACCAGGAAGTAAGCACAACACTTCATTCTCCTCTAACATTTCCCACAGAAAAAAGTATGCATCCAAATTACTTTGAATGACACAATCATTTATAATCTGTTTTCTGGATTTATCAAATAGTAGATCAAAATGATGCTCTGGACACCAAATTTTACTTGCCATATCTAAGTTCCTGCACACCATAGGAAGACCCAGAAGCTATTCCTGTTTTGGTTTATTTTATTGTTTGTATATTGTGCATAGCAGTGTATTTAGGAATATAGTTTAAAATTAATAATTTTATTTTGTGTTGCACGCTATGTAAAATGAGACTTAAAGGGACAGTCAACAACAGAATTTTTGTTGTTTTAAAAGAAAGATAATTCCTTAACTACCAAATCCCCATTTTTGCATAACCAAAACAGTTATAATTATAGACGTTTTACCTCTGTAATTACCTTGTATCTAAGCCTCTGCAGACTGCCCCCTTATTTCAGTTCTTTTGACAGACTTGCATTTTAGCCAATCAGAGCTGTCTCCATGGTAAATTCACGTGCATGATCTTAATGTTATCTATATGAAACACGTGAACTAATGCCCTCTAGTGGTGAAAAACGATCAAAATGCATTTAGATTAGAGGCAGCCTTCAAGGTCTAAGAGATTAGCATATAAACCTCCTAGGTTTAGCTTTCAACTAACAATACCAAGAGAACAAAGCAAAATTGGTGATAAAAGTAAATTGGAAAGTTGTTTAAAATTGCATGCCCTATTTGAAACATGAAAGTTTTTTTGGACTTTACTATCCCTTTAAAGCATCAACGTGTGGACTGATCAATTGCATTCTTTATGATTATATGAGGTGTTCTTGCATATTAAATAAAAAAGATACTTGCAAAATGAGAGGTAAATACAGGTTAAGCTGCTCTGTAAACATCACATTAGGATCTCCAGTGTTGGTTTGTGATAGTTTACACCATTTTGACCAAATAGCTACAGTGGGATGTTGCTTTTCAGACCCATTTTTTATTCAAAACATCTTTCAGGAAGGTTAAAAAAAATGAAGGCTACTGAGGGTGTGTATCATAAACTGATTTTTTTTTCTTTGTGTTTTTGTGGTTAATTTACCTTGAGGCTGTTTTGTGACAGAAATAGTCTAGCGACTAAAATCAGAATGAGAAAAATGTATACATACACATGATTATCAAACAATTTGTCCGCATACAGCATGTTTTCCTTCTGCCCTTCTAATATGCATCATATATACATATTTGTGTTAGGATTTTTTTTGCTGTAACAAATGAGACTTTTTTTTATATATTAATATCTAAAGTGCCATTTTTTTATTTCTTATCTCAATTATAGAAAAAGACATACACAGTGTACTGGGCATATTCATATAAGGAAGACATTTCTCTGGCAGTCTATTGGTTAAGTCTTTGAAAGCACAGTTTAGAGAATGTATTAATGGAAAGCAGGCAGCATGGTTCCTTCCATGCATACAGCAGGGAGCTTGCTTCAAGTAGCAAAGTCGTGCCGAGTTCTACACAGGTAAACAGAGGCTCCTGCTCATAATACAAGGCTACCTGCAGGGGGGCCAGCTCTGTTTTATCCCCTCCTCCCCTTGCTGCATGCAATTCACCATGTCACAGTTTGGAGGCAGAGAAATTCAGCAGAAGAGCCATTGCATTCTTGCTCGTCTCTTTCCTTGCAACCTGTGGCTGGTGGCTCCCCAGTATAAGACCCTGAAACTGAATGCAAGAGACACAGTCAATTGTAGGAAAACCCCTGCTTCTGCTAATGCCTGATAATAGATAGTGGAGATTACTGCTACTTAAAAAACTATATTTACTGTACAATATGGATGGCATTAAACCTACCTGGCTAGTTTTGGGAAAGGATCTGTAATTTTGTTGCATTATCAAAAATGGAGGTTGCCATATAAATAGAATTATTCTAATTGCTAAAATCCAGATCTGAAGAGAGAGGAATAGAAGAAATGTGCAGCATGGATGGGATTTTGACTCTGCAATCCTTAAAGGCTGTAATGGTAACTTACAGAGACTGCTGACCCATCTCTACAGTCTGAAGAACATTGGAAAGTTAACAGGATATTATCAACAAACTTCCATTATGGCCAGGAACACTGCTCTGTACTTCAGGTTGGTCGAAGGGAAGAACTTACCTGCCAAAGATGTGTAAGTCCTACAATTTTATTTTTTTAACAGTTTGATTTGACATGCTCATCTTAGCATTATGTTAGATGTGTGTGGGTGATCAAAATCTCAGAATTATTTGTCTGTTTTGGTTTTGAGGCTAGAACAGACACATACACCTTAAACTGATCCCGCTGCCTAACGATGAGAAATAGGAATAGCCTTTATACCTTTTCAGCAGGAGTCAGCCCAGGAGAAGTTTCTGCCTGAACTTTATCTATGTTGAGAGTGGTAAGGTGATTTCTGAGTTCAAAATTGGTTGGGACAAAGTTGTTATGAGATGTCCACTTTATATATAATAAAAAATGGGCTCATAAATATGTCCTTTTTACCTTTTAGCCCCATTACAATCATTTCTCTTAGAAGTTATGCTGATGGATATAAACAACTGACATGTCTGCTATCTGTGATCATTCAGTAAGATAATGAGGTTTAGACAAGATGATTTGAGAGGGTTAATTCTTTTTAACACCTTTTGAAAGTGAAGATTATTTCAAGTACTATTTCTGAACAAGGATTGCAGTTTACTAATTACCTGCTCATGTTGTGATTAGGAGAGGAATCTCTCACCTCTATCTCTCGTGTGGGTATGGGTGCGTGTGTGTAAACTAGTGGTAATATGGCACTTCCGTATCTGTGTTTGCAAGTGTTCTTGTTATCTGATGGTAACCCAGCTTTACAGGTCATTCAGGAATTTAATATCATCAACAGAAAGATTTGCAGAGCATTATCACACAAGCCTAGTAGTGAACTGCATAAGAAAATTATGTTATCATTATATTAAAGGAACATCCCGGTCAAAATGTAAATGCACATAGATGAATTACATCTTTGAATAGAAATATATTTACAATATAAATGTATTGCCAAAAATGCTTCTAGTAAAAGTTATCACTGTTTTAGTGTTAATATTTTTCTCTGCACGTGCATGTGAAGCATACATAGATATTCTCAGTGCACCAGCATTTTATATACTGCAGCTGCTGAGAGTGCCAATGTGGATTGTATGAAGTCAGCAATTAACAAATTGAGTCATTACCAGATGGTGCAAGCACCTTAGGCTCTCTGAGCAAGTGCTATGTTTAAAATGCTGGTGCACGGTGCATACTTAAATACACTTTTGAAACAGTGATAGCTTTTATTAGTAGCATTTTTGCTAATACACTTATATTACAAAACTGCTTCTATACAGAACTGAAATGCACCCATGTGGAGACCAATTTTGGCCGGAATGTCCCTTTAATCTAATTGGAGAACATTGAAGTAAAGACTGATAACAAATTTGTATAACTAATAGAAAATTAAAATCACACATCTTAAAAAAAAGATAGTATAGATTTCCCCAGACTCTGTTTTCGGTCTCCTCAGAGATTCCCATGCAATTGTTTAGGCTCATTGGGTTGAATTCACTAAAAGCCATATCTCCAAACTGTTGAGTCTCTCCCCATTTTATGTTCTTCTCCATGTGCTGAAGAATGTAGAAATCTGTGCTTTTTAGTGAATTGGTTTTATAGAATAACATAGGAACTAAAATAAATCAGTGGTGCTGGAGAGGGTTGCTAGTAAATATACCCTATTTGTAGGTAGATTCTAGTGACAAATTCATAATAGAATTTAAACATTTCCATACATTACTTTACAGCTGGAATATTAATTACTGCTATATTGAAGCAAATCAGAACATTTTACATCTGTAAGAGACATATACTTATCCAATGAGTCCAGTGAGAGCTATTGACCATGCACTGCTTATAAAAATAATCTTCCTCTGTCAATATTGAGATCTGGGGATGCTTCAACCATGTATAAATGGTATGGGGAAAGCTTTACTGCTTGGAGCAGAACATGGTACATGGAGGTGTATACTGTAGATCTCAAGTAGATACGTCAAGGCACCCTTTATACCTCACTCAGGTACATGATCTGCCTCAGTCACTGGGGATCTTGAGGACATAAGTATCAGCCACAGGTATCTAGAATATATCCCAAGTCAATGCCATTCCTAAGCCCTAATAGTTCTGAGTTTAGGGCTCAGGCATTGTGATTGACTCATGTGTGCTCAGGTAGGGTCATCCTTTATTTTATTACTGAATACATGGGTGTGTATGGGTCAAGCATAACAGTAGGATTGCATTGGCAATATATTATTTTTATTATTAATAAAATGCTATCTCTAAATTGTTATTTTTAAACCAAATGTATGCATTCTCCATGCCTCTGGGGTCATTCATGGAATAAAAATAAAAAAAAAACAACAACAAAAAGTCAATATTACTTGAGGCCTAAAGCTCAAAAGCACTTGTAAGCTAATGATGAGGACATAATGTCCCTTAGTCACCTATGGGCTCTTAACATTTCAATCAGTGCTGGAGTCTGAATGATTTAACTCACTGGTGAGATCTGCAACATATGTTGTTTTAGTCTAAAGTATGCTCTGCCAATACATTAGACCTTGTGAAATTGGCTTAAATACATTTAATTTCTTGGTTGGATCATGGCAAGGTGTCCATTGATCTGGCTGTACTAGATCATAAAGATTTAAAATTTCAGTGGCGCCTACCATATCAGATCTTATCTGATTTACCATTCCTTGAGGAACTTAGAACTGATATTAAACACTTCATACAAATAAATGACAATAACTCCTTACAACTTATTATGGGGTGCCCTTAAAGGGAAAGTCTTCTCCAAAATGTTTATTGTTTAAAACGATAGATAATGCCTTTATTACCCTTTCCCCAGTTTTGCATAACCAACATGGTTATATTAATACACTTTTTACCTCTGTGATTACCTTGTATATTAGTCTTTTCTGACAGCCCCCTGATCACATGACTTTTTATTTTATATATATTAACTTGCATTTTATCCGATTAGTGCAGTGTCTGCCTCAACCCACGGGCGTTAGCACCATTTTATCTATATGGCTGACATGAACTAGCAGTCCCCTGTTGTGAAAAGCAAATAAAAAGCATGTGATAAGAGGCTGTCTTTAGTGGCTTAGAAACAGGCATACATTTAGAGGTTTAAAGGTTATAAAGTATATTAATATAACAATTTTGGTTGTGCAAAGCTGAAGAATGGGTAGTACAGGTGTGACCTATATTTTTAAACAATAACAAGTCTGGTGTAGACTGTCCCTTTAAAGCTATAAGAGGCAATATACTCAAAAAATAGCTTCACATTAGAAAGTCCTTAGGCCTTACCATTTCTCAAGCTCACTGTAAATTATGCTAGCTGGAGAAGCAGAACCGGATTAACCATCGTCCCAACTTATCACCTGTATCACTGATATTAAAACTCATATTCGCACATTTGAATTGCGGAGAGTACAACAGAATTTACTTAGACTTAATCAACATTTCTATAGTAAAGGAAATAAAGCAGATACTATGCTTGCCAATAAATTATTCTGCTGTGCGAGTGCTATGCGTATTCACCAAATTTAAATACGGATATCAAATCCTACGTAATCTACCGCTTATTGGCAAAAGGTTTGCAGACTATTATAAATCTCTACAATATTGAAAGCAATCTCACCCAGATCTCATATACAATCATTTCTTGAATCTCTGAATTTTTATTTTCTTAGCCCCAATCAAAGGGAGTCCCTAGGTAACCTAATTTCCCTTGAGGAAGTCATTACTGTAATTAAAAAACTTAAACCACTTTAAGCCCCAGGGCCAGATGGATTAATGCTAAATTTTATAAGTTTTATAACTTTGAACTCTTACCATTATTATTATTACGACTTTATCACAAAGCCTATGAAAGAAGCTCTTTCGATAGGGCGTTCTTACAAGTCTCTATAACTACCATCCCTAAGCCTGGGAAAGATCCTGCATTTTGTGAGAGTTATAGACCCATTTTATAAATTAACATGGGCATTTAAAATATACTCAAAAGGTTTAGCTAATCACATTGCTCTTCTGCCCTCTTTGGTCAGTACTGACCAAGTGGAATTTGTTCTTAACAGAGAAGGCCCCGATAATACCAGGAGCTTACTTCATATTTTCATTGAGTCTACTAGACTTAACAGACCTATCTTGGTGATCTCTTTAGATGCCAAGAACGCCTTTGACCGAATTAGATGGAACTACCCATGGGAAGTATTAGAGGCTTTCTGATTTCCGTATGAAATCCAACGGGCGATTAGAGCCCTTTATTCAGCCCCAACAGCTTTCATAAAAGGCCTAGGTTTCTGTTCCTCAACCTTTCCCAGTTCTAATGGCACTCGACAGGGGTGCCCTTTGTCGCCCCTGCTTTTTGCCCTCACTATCTGGTCCAGAAAGTATCCAGACAGTTCAAACAATAGATGGCATTGCACTTTTCGGCACTAACCACAAAATCACATTATTTTCTATGACATTACTATATTCACAGCTAACCCTTCAGAGACCCTCCCACATTAACTCAAAATACTAACAAAATTCAGAGAGTTGTCCATCTATAAACTAAACTTTCCCAAAACTGAAGCTTTTTTTATGGGGGTTCTAAAACAATTAAACCCAGATTTTACAACACAAATACCCCTTTAAGTGGTCTAGTCATTCTCTTGGCGTGTTTACATCTAATGATATCCCTACGGTTATTCAAGATAACTATATCCCTCTTTTATGTGAGTTAAGACAACTTAGAACTAAATGGAACTTCTCAGCTTTATCATGATTGGTCCAAATCACTTCACTAAAAATTAGCTTTCTTACCTCTTTAGATGCCTCCCTATTTGTTTACCTAGATACCTACTTCTTCAATTTTAATGCCGAATGACTGATTCAATCTGGCAGGGACAAGGATCAAGAGTTGCTCACAAAACCCTACAATACCCAGTCTCATATGGAGGAGAGGCCTCCCCCGCAGTTACTAGATATTAGGAGGCAGCTATGCTTACACATACAGTATATCACAATAGGAAGTTATGAAGTTATGCAACAGGCTAGTAAGTGGAGAGACATTGAGCAAGCTTCCCTTCCTTACCATTTCACCTAATCTAGTAGACCTAATTTGGATTTCCCCTCATTGCCGCAGAAGCGTAGGAATATCTAGATAAATAATAATAGAATGTTTGAGTATGTGGGATAAAATTCGGCACTACCCAGACGTGGCACCACATCCTTCTCCTATCCACCCATTAAAAGGCCTCCTCACTGACCTCCCCGAATCCCACCCCAACCTATGGTTCCCTGTATAGGAGCTTCTATAGTTTCTGATCGAGCTGCCAAAAACCAATACATAACCCTATCCCAAATCTCTACAGAGTCCCCTCCACATACTATTTTAATATCTGAGTATACTTGCCTCCAAATTTTTCTACCTAGTTGGGGCTTTGACCCCAAATCCATTAGGCCCAAGACAATTTGGGAAGGTAGTTGGTGTCTGGGAGGAAGACTTTACAAACCTTTATCTTTTCATTTTGGAAGGTGCCTAATTAAGCTGCCTTCTTGCTCGCATGGGAACATATTAATGAGTCATACCCCTCAAGAATTGGCAGAAATTCATTATACCCTACATGAAACATACTATAAAATATTAGTATATTGGTATTATACACCCCTTAGACTGTTTAAAATGAATGATGTAAGTTTGCCTTTATGCTGGTGGGAATGCAGAGCAGTAGGGGATTTCCTCCATATCTGGTGGGCCTGCCATAAACTGACGATTCCATAGTTTTTCCATTCTGTCTAAATTTTTCATTGTTTCCTAAAACCTCAGAGGCAGCACTACTTCATCTAGGCGTAAAATCTCTTCCTAAACACCAAGGCTATTTTTGTGTATATTTGCTAATAGCAGTTAAATTGGCCATCACTAGAATATGGAAGAATAGCACTTCCCCAAATTGTACTCAACATTATGAGCATGGAGATACATGTCTTTTATACCATGGATAACCTCACTCTCTTTGTACTAATCTAGGCCGACTGGGCATCTTTTTTCCCATCTAGTTGGAAGCCCCCGACAATTAATTTTGTAACTATGCTTATACTTTAGTGAAGATGGTCAACAGGAGAGGACTGCAAGAGATAATGTAGAAGGTAGGTGATATAATGAGGCAGGGTCGGCTCCAAGGGGGGGGGGCATTGGGGGGCAAAGTCCACCCAAATGGAATGCTGTGCCCCCTCAAAAAATATTGATATGATCATATGCTTTAAAAATAATAAATAAAATAATGAGTTAGCTGCCGAACTGTGAGGTTGCATCACGCATTTGCAAGGAGCTCCGTGTCTTAACCTCTTATTTGGAATTGGAAGTTAGAGACTTTTTGGACTTGTCTTTAACCCTATTAATTTTACCTATCGTGAGTTACTCATTTTCTTAAACAATAGACCATGACAAGAATATGATTGTATCATATAAATCTATGTCTATAAATTGCTACCAGCTTCTGTCGACGCCTCAAAAGTGCACTGTGATCTTAGGCCGGTCCAGTACATAGGTTGTATTTAGTAGCCTGATATCCGTTAGTTATTGCGAAACAGGTATAGCTAAATCTAATCTACAAAATGACCACTATCTGAATACCTAGTATCCTCACTGCTATTGCAAACAAAGGGGTTAATTGCATTGGGGGGTTTGGGGTGCATGGCTGTTTAGGGGATATGATTGAGATTTGAGAATGAGTTTAAGGGTTTTGGATAATGGTGATTAAGGGGTAAATTGTTTTTAAGGAGTTTAATGGCTCTGTTTTAGTGCACTGCATAGGATTTAGACTTTATTCTTTTACCTAGTGATTTAGCACATATTATCCAAATGTTAATAGTGGGGGATAAGCCAGCCAGAAGCTACACTTTCCTGCAGAATATGTAGGTCTGCTCTTATTTTGACTCTCATACATGCTTTGTAAATGCGTGCCCCCTCGTGAAAAAAAAATGTCGACCCTGTAATGAGGGAAGGAAGCAGGAAGAGGAGAAGATTAATAACAGAAAAGAAAAACACAAAAATGATACACAAAGCAACAAAGGATAAACCAAACCAACAGTTTTCTTTATTTCTTTTTTTTTCTTCTCTTCCTGCTCTTCTCTTTTCTTATTCTTTCTTAGTTCTCTCTTAGCATACCTAACTTGACTTTTTTTAAAAAGCAAAAAAAGAGAGCAAGCCGCAATGTGCCCCAAGGATATGGTAAAGACATATATTTGAAGATAGGAGACCAACGGTCTTTATTTGTAGAAGCAACTATAATCGATCATAGTGTTGAGACCATTAGATGAAATAGTTCCCAGCCTATGTATCCACCTAGATTCTAACCTCAATAATGCCTTAGCTCGATCACCACCCCATCTTGACTTTGGTATATGATCAATCAGGATTGTCCTCATAGTAGAGATCGAATGTCCAGCTTGTTGAAAGTGGCGTGCCACTGGTTGATCTGATCCTTCTTTTTCCAAGGCTAATCTAATTGCAGATTTGTGGTTCGCCAGCCGCTCCCTGAATGTAGTGGTGGTTTTACCAATATAGTACAGGGAGCATGGGCAAATGATGATGTAAACGACATGGTCTGATGTACAAGTACACCGGATCCAATAGGAATCAACAAACAAGCAGCCAATGAAATCCAAAGAACACCTTTAAAAAGTTTGAAATATACACCTGGAGTATCTTGATAAAGCCCTCTCAGGGTGAAACGCATAGAATTTACTCCAGAAACCTTGTTTTTATTTGGAACCCATCAAAGATTGAAATACACGCAAAAGCTGCGATCCAGCCCCTCCTGTGGACTCTCTAATTGTTTGATTTAGGAGATAAAGCCGCTGCAAGGACCAGGGATCTGATCAGCAAATAGCGAGTATTCACGTTTACCACTACAACCGTCTCTAAACACGGCTACAGCAGGCACAAATTGTCTGACTCAAGTTCAACAAACATCATTGCAGTAAAAGGAAGGATTCATCAAATAATATATTGGCCGATATATTTTCACGGAACGCCAGACATTAGACCTATCAGAAAAGGGGTGTGTGACCCAAACCACCAATCACCACATTAGCGAGCTGTTTGGTCTTTAAGCCGCGAAATACACCGCTATACCGAGACCCGGTGCAAGGGCAGAATCAACACACGCCCGGTCTATCAGCCTCCACAACATCTCTAACTGTAAGGTATCTTACTATTTGTGCCATTGTGACTTTTACGTATGCAGTAACACTGTAGTATATACCACCAACTATGCCCAGTTAACTGCTGCTGAGCAAACCTCTTGTCGACAGATACCACTGATTGCAAGGGAGACGTCCCTAATGTTTTAAATATATCGATTGTTGTTTTATTGATTTTTTAAGGATTAAATATTTTATGCAGTAACTGTCACAGAGATTTATTTTTGCTACACAATCTGTCATTTATTATCTATACATATAGACCTTAATTGTCCACCACATCTAACGTATACACGTCACATTTTTAATATTTTTTGTATTACACTCACATCAGTATCTAAGATGTCAAATAGGTAAAAACCTCTATCACATTTTCTGTTTCTTAAACACGCTGTCACTATATCCAATTTGGAATTGAGACACTAAAAAAATTTTTTCTTTCAGTTCACAGAAGGATAATAATAGGATATCCACATCACATGTTCATTTTTCCACATTTCTATTTTTTCACTCTAACGGATAGCCGTCTATTAATATAATAGTCACATCATTGGTAGTGTTATCCTAGCTAATCTAACCATTAGCACCAGTTACCCCTTTTTTTAATTATAGCACTCACACTTTTTTTAAACTACTGAGGAGGAGTAGTTTTTCTTTAACCAGGCATTTAGGATAACAGTTAGCGCCAACGCTCAATTCTATACACCTGATGTACAAGTCAGCCTATGTTGTATCTGAAACATCTGATTCGTGTGCGGATGATGGAATCAATTTCCTGTAATCATTCCATTGCAGGTTGAGCAATCGCCACAACGAAAACATCCCTTCTTGCCCACTAGTAACCATGTATCCTTCCGATAGCTGTTGACAGGGTCCGTCTTCACCAACAGATCTCTCAGGTTCCTCGACTTTTTATAGACCAATCGTGGTGGAGGAATGTCATTGAATGGTAGACTGGAATCTGTAGAAAGTATAGGCCAATGTTGCTGTACAATCCTCTGCACTGCTCTTGAAGCTGGTGTAAAGGTTGTGATAAAGTTTAGACATTTATCCGGTGGTATGGGTGGTTTGGAGGTGATAGATCGTTGGGTGAGGAGAGCTGCTTTCTCACATTGTGTCTTGATGATGGTCTCCATGTACCCCCTATTCAGGAAACGTTTGGACATGGTCTCCAGTTGTTTTTTCTTGTTGGTCTCCTCTGTGTTGTTACGTATGACATGCAGGAGCTGAGAGGAACTGACCCCTACTTTCTGAAACTGTGGATGAGAACTACTAAAATGTGACAGTGAATTTATAGATTTCAACATCTAAGAAGTGTTTCCTATCCATATCATTCTCAATTTTTAACCGTACAGTAGAATTAATTGAGCTGAGTTAGTGGAACCAATCTAGTAAGGATGATACACTGCCACTCCAAATAAGGAAAATGTCGTCTATATAACGACGATAGAACTTGATGGAGCTCTGCCTGGGAAGAAAGATATACTCTTGTTCATACATTGCCATACAAATATTGGCATACAATGGGGCCATATTCGACCCCATCGCAGTGCCTAGTGTTTGAAGAAAAAAGGTATTTTCAAACCGGAAATAATTCTTAATCAGGCAGAGCTCCATCAGTTCGATCAGAAATTCAACGGGGGGACCGGTATAGTGGACATTGTTACTGAGAATGCGTCTGACCATCTCCAGGACATGTGTATGGGGAATTATGGTATATAAATTGACAACATTCATTTGTTACTAATATGTCAGATGGTTGTATATCATTAAGGTTATTCAGATGAGATATTAGTTCAGCCGAATCTCTAAGATAAGAGGAGGCTGCAAAAAATGATCGATGTATTCAGCCAGGGGCTGAAACAATGAGCCTCTGGCAGAAACAGGCGCCCAGGAGGGTTGCTCAAACATTTGTGAATCTTGGGTAATAGATACAGAATTGGGCAAATTGGATTATCTACTGTAAAATAGTGAAATACATCTTCATCTATAAAATTGGAATTCAATGTCAATGTCAAAAATTTATCCACCTCTGTTTTGAACATAGTTGGAATAAATGTTAATTTACGATAGGTAGACTCATTGCTCAGTTGTCGTAATGCCTCTGTATGATACTGTGAATAGTCCAACAGCACAATCACTCCGCCCTTATCAGCGGGCCTAATCACAATAGTGCTGTCCTCCATAAGAGTTTTCAGAGCACTTCTCTCATTTGCTGTCAGATTATCCCAAGTAGTAGACTCAGACACGTTTTGTTTGCTGATATCAGAGTTACACATTCTGGTAAATGTTTTAATGGAGGTATGAGTATTTGTGGGCTCATAAGTACTACCTACTTTGAAAGGCTTGTGTATATATGTCGGACTGTTCTTTAAGTGATCTTTTAATTTTAACTGCCGTTGAAAGTGAAACAAGTCCACTTGCAAATCAAAGGCATCACATTTCTGGGTAGGTATGAATGACAGGCCCTTGTTCAATAGTGAATGTTCTGCATTGGATAAAGTACAGGAGTTTTAATTGTATGCTATGGTTTCTGTTTGCGGGCAGTACTTTTCTTTGTTGTGGCTATGGTGTTTCCTACCGCCCCTCCTTTTGTGTCGGTGTCTGACATCGCGGGTAAAGGGGGTCTCTGTGAAGACCTAGTGCTAACACCATCAGAAGTGGTTGTGGCACGTTGAGAGCTAATGGCTTCACTCCCGGAAGAATCTCCCCCACTGCTATCCACTGTCTCAAAATTCATCTGTCTATTCTTATTGTACCTCCCCCTTCTCTGGAAAGGCATGTCCTGTTTCCCATATGACCATTTGTATACCTTTCTTTCCCTGTAATCATGTTCAACGGTGTTATATTTTTTATTTTTAAATGCAAGTAATTCCTGTTTATACTTGGCAACTTGAGTTGTTAATTTGTTAAGCCAATCAGTTTCTGAGTCTTGACTAAGGATATGTAACAATTTGTCCTTAATAAGAGAGATGTCAATTTTAACAGCAGCCTTAAGTCTAGAAACCTCCTCAATGACTAATAGCATTAGGTCGTGCAAGCATTTATTAAGAATGCCACACCACCTTTTGCAAAATTCCATGCTTGTCCTCCCCAAAGTCGGTATGTTTTTAATCCTAAACCCCTGTGGTATGAATTTATCCTTATGGTACTTAAATACATTGCATGTAGGTAATAATTAATCTCCTTTTTCTTTAAGTGTAATAATTTATGATACACATTTAAAGGAGTCTCACCTTTAATTTCCTCCAGCTCCTGTATGTCAGCCTCACACCTGATGCGAACCACATCATCCTCTGTAAAAGCAAAGTCCTCGACTTTCTCCATATGGATCTTCATGGAGGGGCAATTGTGATCTCATTAGCCATAACCTAATAGTGCAACACCTGGTTTGCAATATTAATCACAAAAAAAGAGTACATAAAGCACTCTGCTGAGAATATGTTGTGTACAACAAAAAAGTTCATACAGTCACTGCTAGACCCCAATTCACATGGGACTGCAGGTGCACAATCCAAATATTAACATATGTAGAAATCCAAGTAGATCAGCACTCAGCATCACCTCCAACAACTGTGTTGGAGATGATGGTGAGTGCTGATCTACTTGGATTTATATATATAATATATAAATCCATATATATAATATAAGGGACGCTGTATGGAATATACTTTTAAGCGTGTGCTTTTGTGTGATTTTATGTAAAATAAACGTACTTCACTATTGCTGGGCAATTGTTTTTGTTCCATTCACATGTTATCTGAGACTCACATCGGAACCAAGATTTACAGTGGAGGATCCGATATACCACTTCAGTTTCAACACAGCTGATCTATTATCCTGGTATTTCTGTTTGATAACCTGGAGGACTGGGATATTGCAGCTACTTACGGAGGTCTTATATGATTGGTGACTACTTACCTCATATCGATTGAGGTCTCTGGAAGTAAGTGTTTTGGGATAGGGGAGTTGTGACCCCATACACTTTTCTTCACTATATATTCCACCAGAGGGAGGCGCAGTCACATACTCTTTCTCACTACATTCATCGTTAAGACGACCTGGGAGTCTTTACAATCCTTTTTGATTTGCTGCTCCCCTTTTAGATTTATTAAATCTGCGAATCTGGCATCCTAGCATCAGCTGTGCCTGGCTAAACCCGGTGGCTTGAATGGGCGTTGCCCTGTATGAGGGCTAGGTACGGTTCAGATTGCTTTAGAATGAATTTTGTTGTTTGAACTGCCCTTTCAGCCATTCCGTTGGCCTGCGGATAATGTGGACTTGACGTGGAATGTACAAAGTCATATTCCCTGCTGAAAGCACTGAACTCTGTAGAAGCGAACTGCATACCATTATCACTCACCAGCTCCATTGGAATGCCCCACCGGGCGAACAAGCTCTTCAGACAAATGATAACGGCTTGACTTGTGATATCATTCAGAGGTGCAATTTCCAAATACCTGGAATAGTAGTCGATCACAACAAGGAACTTTTCCCCGTGCAGTTCACACAAATCAGCAGCTATTTTCTGCCACGGCCTCGCAGGCAGCAGAGTAGAAATCAAGGGCTCTCTTCTCTGAGTAGGCTGGCGTTCCCGGCAAAAGGCACATTTAGACACGTGATTTGCAATGTCGGAGCTGATCCCAGTCCACCACACAGCTGTAGCTGCCCTTTCTCTGCACTTTGTAATGCCTAGGTGGCCATCGGGAATCCTGTTTAACATCTCCTTCCTCATGCTGACAAGAATTACGATGCGGTCTTGGAACAGCACCAACCCCTCCAGCTCCGTGAGCTGCGACCTCTCTGGCTGGTAAGAACTTAAAGACATCCAGGCTGCCCGGCTCTCGGGCCAGCCTTCTTTTATGTACTTTATAACCTCTTGCAGATCTGTGTCCAAATATGTCTCTTTCTTTATCTCCTCCAGTTTCCTTTAAGAAATGGACTTAGAGGCCAGAACTGAATCAACATACACTTTCACATCAGATTCCGTGGAGGATTCTTCAGCAGCAGCCAGCGGGAGCCTGGATAGTGTATCCGCCACAACCAGTTGTTTCCCCGGCACATGCACTGCCTGAACATTGAACCTGAGCAGTCTCATTAAAAGTCTCTGGCATCTTAAGGGTGTTTTGTCGATATCATAAGAGTTGATTAGAGGGACTAGCGGTTTGTGGTCAGTCTCCAGACTAAATTTCTCCAAACCCACTAGATAACGCTGAAAGCGCTCACAGGCCCAAACTGCAGCCAGGCACTCTTTCTCAATTTGAGCGTATTTTGACTCCGCAGCCGTCAGTGTGCGGGAACAGTAGGCGATGGGCTGTAGTTTATTTTCATTTAACTGCAGGAGAGCAGCCCCCAACCCATAACTGCTTGCATCAGCACTAACCACAGTTTTTGGAAGGGTCGTAGAACCCCAGCACTGGGGCAGACCCCAGCAGGGACTTGGGCTGCATAAAAGCTTTTTCTTGTGAAGGTCCCCAGACCCAGGCAACGTCTTTATTTAACAACTCTGTGATAGGGTGTAGAACTGTTGATAAATCTGGAAGAAACTTGCCCACATAATTTACAAGGCACAATATCTGTCTCAGCTCATGTACATCAGAAGGACTTTTCATCTGTTCAGTAGCACAAATTTTATCGGGGTCTGGCTTGATGCCATCCCCATTGATGATATGCCCAAAGTAACATAATTCAGTTTTCCTAAAATGGCATTTCTCTTTATTTAACTTCAGCCCAGACTCTTTGATAGCCTACAGCACACAACTTAAACGCTGATCATGCTCCTCCGCTGTAGACCCATACACCAGAATGTCGTCCATGACGACTGCCGTGCCCACGTGGTCACTTAGGAGAGAACTCATCTCCCTTTGAAAAATTTCTGGGGCAGAGGATATCCCAAAGGGGAGTCTGCAGAAGCAAAACCGACTTACCGGTGTGATAAAGGTAGTCAGTTTGCGGCACTTTGGATCCAGGGGGATCTGCCAAAAGCTGCTAGAAGCGTCTAATGTAGAAAAGAACTTCGCCCCAGCCAACTTTGGAGCAATGTCTTCTAATGTCAGCAGCACAAATCTCTTTCTCTTCACTGCCTCATTCAACCTTTTCAGGTCCACACAGATGCGCACCTTTCCATTTTTCTTTGCAACCGGAACAATGGGGGCACACCAGTCGGTTGCTTCAACAACCTCTTCAATAACCCCCATAGACTTCATGTGCATAAGCTCCTTCTCCACTTGAGGCATGAGCGGGAACGGAATTCTACGGGGAGTAGAAATACTGTATGGGACTGCGTCACTTTTAAGTGCTATACGAACTGGCTTGCAATTCAGTAGGCCCAATTCGCCAAACATATCTTCAGAGATCTCATTTACTCTGGCCACGAGGCCCACATCACAGGCTGCTTTTCTGCTCAATAAATTGCTAACACACTGGCCTCGAATCACATGCACCCACATGGTGAATTTTCTTTGCTTGTACTCACAGCTGGCAAGAAATTTCCCCGCACAATCAATGCGGCCACCGGGACTATGGACATTTGTAGTAACCTTCGCCAGCTGGGGCTGTCGAGGCAGTTTCATAAATGCAGCAAAAGACATTACAGTGATATCTGCTCCTGTGTCAATCTTAAAATCAACTTTGTCTCCCATTACAGTAAAAGTAACCTTCCAATCTTCCTCTGAGCTTGGCCGTTCCACAACAGACCCCACAAAAGACACTTCCTGACCCTCTTGGTCACTGTCCACCTGCATCTCCTTAATGTATTCAGTTTTACACACCACTTCAAAATGGCCCATTCTGTTACATTTTCTACATCTTTTATCTCTGGCCGGGCATATAACACTCTGATCATGGGCACGGTAGCACCGTGTGCATCGGGCATGCTGCGCCCATCCACTTCTAGGTCTATCCATTATTTTAGATCTACCGCTCACACTGTGCCTTTCACTAGCAGTTTTCCTGGACTGTTGCACTTCATCCACAATACTCTCAGAGCTCAGATCAGCACTTTGCTTTTTCACCAGTTCACTCTGGCGGGCCATCCTAATAGCCCCATCTAATGTTAAATGAGGCTCTAACTGCAGCTTCAGTGAGACTTCAGCACCTGCAATCCCAATAACTATTCTGTCTCTGATTTGCTCTTCTTTAGCAACACCAAACTCACAGAATTCAGCTAGTTCATACAGGCTGCGCACAAATGACTCCACAGATACTCCCACACGCTGATTACGTTTGTGAAAACAAGCTCTCTCATGAATCACATTTCTTTTGGGCACAAAGTGGGCACTGAGTTTATCCATAACTATATCAAAGTTAACTTCTTCCCCTTCTTGGAAAGTAAAAGCATTGAACACTGGCTCCACATCTTTCCCCATAGAGTATAAAAGAGAATTAACTTGTACTTCACCACTCTCCTTGTTCAGTTTGGAAGCAATCCTGAAGCGCTGAAACCGCTGACGCCATGTGGGCCAAGCTGCAGGCTGAGAGAAGTCAAAAGGCTCAGGTGGGGTAAACTTTGACATTGTCATCGATCAGGAACAGAAGCGCAGGCCAGAACTTCTGACACCATGTCATGAGATGCAGGACACAGCAATGATGGTACAACTCTATTTTATTACAGAGCATAGAAACATACATCTATTCAGGTTGATTGTACTAACTAACTGCGACACAGACTACCGGACCTAAGCCCCGCCCCCAAATGAGTGACATCACATCCTGCTCTCATCACAGATGTAAAGCCATTTAAATGCTTCACAATAGATCTGGCCATGCTATCACGTGACTACATATGACGATGAGACCACTTTAGGGTCCTATAACCCACACACATCACTCACAAACTGTCATTTACACTTGTTCTCTCACATGCTTCAATAAAACCAAGGAGAGGCTGATCCCTAGTCTGCAGTCTTGCCGTTAAAGGCAGAGCCACGGCGCCAACCCATGTCTTCTGCAGCAGCTCCACTAATGGCCTCTGAGTTGTGTAACAGCCCTTGTATAACAGGGAATACAGACTAAACCACAGAGCTGGCAACCAATGAAAAAAAATGCAGTACTGACAGCGGCCTGCCAATCAGAACGTTTTGCTCCATGTAGGATAAAGTCTTGAGGTAACCGCGCCTGCAGCAGTTAGTAGCAGAAAGTGTATAGACATCACAGCAGCTAAGAGTAAAATCTCATAACAACACTATATATAAATATGAGGGTATTGCTATGGGAAAGAAAAAAAAATCCAACACCTTATGTGTATTTTAAGAAATATTCATTGTTGCTAATAGCATTTTAACGCATCATTTGCATTTTGGCATGTTTTTTTGTGAAACTAGAATATATATATATATATATATATAACAAAAAGGATTTGCAGTTATGCAATGCACATATTTTCAAAATAACATACATCATACATCAATATGTATGTGACTATATATGTGTATGTGCAAATATATGACCCCGTTTAGGCCATAGCATTATTTGCAATTAAAATGTTATTAGCTGAATGTTGCAGTTGCAAGTACGTCACAATAAGAATATTAATTTAACAGTGAGACAGGTTAGCAAAGAAGTTATGAGTCATAATTAAAGTTAGGGTCTAAGATAGGTTCACTGATTTGGCATATAGAGTATCTGTATCCTTGCAGTCCCACTTATGGACATAATTTACACGAGGATTCAAGCTCCCTTTACAGAAATTTTATTTTTATATTTTTTTATTCAAAATGCAGTATAATGTTTGTGCGAACACCTATAGCTAAACATCTAGTGAATCTGCCTCTTTTTGGCCCCGCCCTTTTTGGCTCCGCCCTCACCCATGGCCGGTATTTTTTTAGAAAAAGGCGGCAACCCTAAATATAACATGGAATAAGAAATGGTTCCAAACTTAAAAAAATACAGTAAGTCCTATTAAGTGATTATTAAAGGATTATAAAACTGTACTCTAAGGGCTAGTTTCCATTGAGGTGGTAAAGTTTGGAAACTGGTGGTAATATAAAAATTCTACATAGTCTTTTAATGGCGATAGATTTTTTTACAAACAGTTTCCAAACTTTACCACCTCAATGGAAACTAGCCCTAAGTAACCTAAAATAAACATGCACATAAGACATTACTAATAACTCAAATAAATCCTACTTACATTTTTTTTCATAAACGAAGCTTCTAAGTATTAAAAAGTTTTTATTTTACAATCCTGTTTGTTTATGCCATACATTATTGTGTAGCTATCCTTTATTGCTTGTTAGTCTAGGGAGCAGATAACTTCATAGTTTGAATACAAATACGTTTATTAACATTTGGTATACAGTATTAAGCTAGTTTAACCAAGGGATGATACTGAGATCTGCGAGCTTGCTGCCACGCTTCAATAACGCTAAGACTATAGCCTCTGTGAATCAGGTGCGTGATGTAGCTTAGACTGACGTAGACGATTACGTCACCTGTAATATGGGCTTGGGTGTCACATTATCATTCTAAATGCACATGCGTGACTTTGTGTGTGCTACCCAGAAGGGCTGTGGGGTAGAGAACCTAGGTTGCCCACCATGATTGGACTATACTAATAAGTCCCACAATGGGCTGGCAAATGGGAAGGATTTCATTGTTAGAATGTGGCGGAATGACACAAGAAAGAAACAGCAAGGTAATTTACCATTTTTTGATACTACTTTGAGCTAAGCATTAATGGAATAATAAAATATGACCTTTTTCATCCCTTTAAGAATTAATATGAAATTAAATTAATATCAAAATTACGTGTTTTTTTAACCAGTGGGTCTAATAATTTGGCAAGGTACTGTGTGTCTGTTTGTATATTTGTATGCATATATATATATCTTATAGTATGCATAAGCAATTAAGTACTGAACTATATAGCATGTAAGAGCATTTAAAACTGTCAATTATTTATTAATAATTTACCAAATTACTTTAATGCCCTGGCTATATTATGTCCCTTAATTGTGGCAAATTATTACCATTTGTAAATGACTGTGACCACTGCTCAGTGCAATCACATAACTGGTTTAGACAATTTTCAGAATTGTGCAGAAAACCGGTTATTTTTGGCCTCTCTAAAAATATGGGATAAGCACAATTTTACACAAGAGTAAGAACATGTCTGCCTATTAACAGGCCAGATTTGAAGGCAAAAATCCCTTTAAAACGTGCACTACTCCTGTTTCTTATAGTCTTTTTGATTTTTATTGTGTTTAACTAGAGTTTAGTTTTTTATAATTTATTCATTTGAGTAGTTTTGCAAACAGTGTATCGTTTATTGACTGGAATAGCTTAGGAAAAAAAAACTTAGAGGACCATTGGTCGGTCCCATTCATTGGTGGTTTCTAGTACAAGTATAGCTAGGCTGACCATATTGCCACTTTAAGAAGGAACACATATGAAAAATACATATGTGAGGGTTCTTATACAAAACCATTTCTTTAAACAGCCCTGAAAACAGCCCTGACATATGTATTTTTCATATGTGTCCCTTTTTAAAGCGGCAATATGGTCAGCCTAAGTATAGCTCAAATATATATTCTTCCTTAGTTACAGGTGGCATGCAATATGTATTTCCCTGGTGGGATGTGGAATATATGTTTCCCCAGGCAATGCTATAATCTAGCATATATTTTGTCTACCTCTCTTCTGGTGTCTAGGACAGTGGTCATCAACCAACTCTGAGTCATTTTCATCAGCACCTGCAGTGGTGCACAGAGGAATGAAATGGCATGTGGCTCCACCCTTGTCACATTTTTGTCATGTAGGGAGGCAACCATGCCCAGTTCTTCACCCCCCCCCCCCCACACACACACACACACAATGCACAGTACTTGAGAAAAACACACTACATGCTAGGTAACCCTAAGCAACAGATTGCGACGGCAACTGAATTAGTACTCGCATGCAAACACAAACTGACTGAGGTAAGGCACATATTCCTAAGTAGACTCAGAGGTATAATATGCACAAATTCACAAAAATAGCCACACCATACACTCCAATGTTTTATTACATCAGGAAAGGAATATATATTCCCCTCAGCCGTGTAGATATGTTGCCGGCCTCAGTTGTAGTCCCAGACATTGAATGCATTGGTCGTTATTTTTCGGATATGCTTTGGGTCAGTCACTCCTGTTGCCTGGTAATTATTCTTTTATATAAGGTACATGTCCTGTGTAGACAGCCAGTTATAAACTATTCTACAGGGCAGGAGCAGGACATTAAGCATTTTACAACATCACACCTTAAAGGGGGAAAATGTTCACTAATAGACACTGGAAGGTTGGATACAACCGTAAATTTGTTGCTAAATAAAATATATCAGATATATGACATTAAAACCACATAACCATAAATAAATGAAAATAAAGGGGAGAATCAGAAAACGATCTCCATATTATTCAAAAGAGGCTTAGACAAATCTGGTTACTATAGAAACAACTACGGAGAAGCTGTTTATAAATATAGAGATGGACTGATACTACAATTCTTAATACCTGATGCAGATACATATTTCTGAATCTCAAATTTGATGAATAATACCTGAAGCTGATAGCAATGTGGATATCAAATTTATCAATCTGTTTGAATATTACATTTGAATTGTTTAATATAGCATTAGTATAGATTTAAAATGTTCAAATTAATTGGTACTGTTTGGCACTACAGATCCGTCTTGATACTACCAATGAATGAAGAGAATCATATGGTCCTGTCTGTAATTTGCAAATATATTTCAGGAGAATAGAATGTACGAGTTAGTAGAATAAAAGTTACTAGATCACCCAAAGTTATCTATAGAAAAAAATAGATTATTATTCAAACTCCAAATAGTTAAAGGGACACTGAACCCAATTTTTTCTTTCATGATTCAGATAGAGCATGCAATTTTAAGCAACTTTCTAATTTACTCCTATTATCATTTTTTCTTCATTCTCTTGCTATCTTTATTTGAAAAAGAAGGCATCTAAGCTTTTTTTTGGTTTGAACTCTGGACAGCACTTTTTATTGGTGGATGAATTTATCCACCAAACAGCAAGAACAACTCAGGTTGTTCACCAAAAATTGGTCGGCATCTTAACTTACATTCTTGCATTTCAAATAAAGATACCAAGAGACTGAAGAAAATTTGATAATAGGAGTAAATTAGAATGTTGCTTAAAATGTCATGCTCTATCTGAATCACAAAAGAAAAAAATGGGCTTTAGTGTCTCTTTAAATGGACAGAAAGTGATTCAGAGCACAGGGAGAGGAGAGCATGAAATAAACATGAAGGGATTTGAGGTGAAAGGTGCAGAAAGTTTGCCAATATCCAAGATGGCAAAACAAGCGAGAATACAGACTGCATAATCACATTTAAACATAGGTGCCAACATATGGAAACAAAATGAAGGGACACTGAAACAGAGCAATTAGTTAACCAATTAGTGTATGGCTTGTAGTACACACCCTTATGTACTGCACACATTTAGAATTCTTGTCTCTCTCCTCGGGGCAGATATTTCAAATGTAGGACTGATTCCTGGGGCTTTAAAGGGACAGTATTAAAGTCAAAACCAAACTTTCATGATTCAGATAGGGATGCAATTTTAAACAACTTTCCTTGTTTCTTTGTTCTCTTGGTATTCTTTGTGGAAGGCTAAACCTAGGTAGGTTAATAGGCTGATTTCATGTGTGCCATTGGATAATAATAAAGTTTGTAAAAAGCACTGAAATAAGGGGCAGTCTGCAGTGCAGAGGCATAGATACAAGGTAATCACAGAGGTAAAAAGTATATTAATATAACTGTGTTGGTTAAGCAAAAGTGAGGAAGACTGTCCCTTTAATTTAAAGGGTCAGGGGGCTAACCATTACATCTAAGAAAATAAAGACAGTTTAAAAGCTTGGTTTGCTACACAAGCTACCCAAACATATGTACATTAAAGGAGTAAATATAAAGGTTCCATACAATTATGAGCTGAGTATACACACAGGCCTCATAAGTATACTCTGCACCCAAATTCTCTCAGGTGTTAAATGCTAACATTACCAATCTCTACCACTGATATGAAGCTTTATTTAACAGCCCCAAATTTTAAGATCTTGGAAGTGCACACTGCAGACTTGCCAGACCTAGCCTTACTACATATCTGTCCATAATTGGTCTCAGGAGAGATGATAATGTGGAAAGCCTTGGCTACACCAGTGTTATGTCCAGATTAGCTTATCCAGATAAGGCAAATGGTAGTGGCAAGATTGGCTATTGAAAAACGATTGCAGCAAACAAGCTATTGGTTCATTAAAAAAAATCAGACTCACCTACTTTTTTTGCAAGACTGTAGCAACATCTCATAATTAGGAGTTTTATGCCCTTTTAGGTGGGCAACTGTAGTATCTGTTCTTAAACATAGGGTGAGAGCTCTAATAATATTATGTGGTATGAAGTATCATTCATCTATCTAATTTCCCTAACATATGATGTGAATGTACAGTATATACCCTATCAGAGACACATATTGTATGTGTTTAAAATAGTAGACCCTGTAACTTCTATTGCCTCAATAATCAGAGAGCATTTTGCAGGGACAGACAAAACAGTCAAGTGATCAAAGAACAGCAGTAGCGATGATTTTACTTATCAAACGGCGCAGGGATAATCCATCCCAAACACAGCTTGCATTCCCCTAGACACATTCCCTGTGGGAGCCTGTTCAGAAATAAAGGTTTTCTGTGCCAAAACTGCTTTTTTTCTATATGCAATGCAGATGGGTCCTACACATCCCCCCCCCCCCCGTCTCTCTCTTTCTTCCTCTACTAATCAGCACTTATTATTTAATTAGAAATCCTAATTAAAAACCCACAGATGATGAAGACGGGTGGGAGGAAAAGTAGGAGGAAAGATGGTGGAGGGTGGGAAAAGCAGCTTTAACACAATCACTGCTTAGTGAACCTACAACTCCTCATGTGTAGCAATGTGATAATGAGGCTTTCCAAAATCCCATTAAACTATAGCTGTAACTACCTGCATGTAGAGGTGCAGCTATTACTCAGCACTAGTGGACAGGGCCGCCACTAGAAATTTTGGGGCCCCTGACTTAACCATTGATCAGGGCCCCCCCCTTTTGACATGTGCAATTTTTGACCAAGTGACTAAAATGTATATGCACTTTATTCTTAAGTGTCTATTTAAACTTGGAAATGTTGTACAGGTAGTAACATACAGACACACTGAAACACACACACTCACACATAAGGATTCACATATAGACACTCTAGCAGACACGCAAAGAAACACACACAGACACCCAAACAGACACTCATCACTTGTTTACATTGACCTGACAAGTAATGAGGTAGACTACAGTTTTGTAAAAAAAAAGAGATTAAGGCCTAGATTTAGAGTTTGGCGGTAGCCGTGAAAACCAGCGTTAGAGGCTCCTAACGCTGGTTTTAGGCTACCGCCGGTTTTTGGAGTCAGTCAGGAAAGGGTCTAACGCTCACTTTTCAGCCGCGACTTTTCCATACCGCAGATCCCCTTACGTCAATTGCGTATCCTATCTTTTCAATGGGATCTTTCTAACTCCGGTATTTAGAGTCGTGTCTGAAGTGAGCGTTAGAAATCTAATGACAAAACTCCAGCCGCAGGAAAAAAAGTCAGTAGTTAAGAGCTTTCTGGGCTAACGCCGGTTCATAAAGCTCTTAACTACTGTGCTCTAAAGTACACTAACACCCATAAACTACCTATGTACCCCTAAACCGAGGTCCCCCCACATCGCCGCCACTCGATTACATTTTTTAACCCCTAATCTGCCGACCGCCACCTACGTTATCCTTATGTACCCCTAATCTGCTGCCCCTAACACAGCCGACCCCTATATTATATTTATTAACCCCTAACCTGCCCCCCTCAACGTCGCCGCCAGCTACCTACACTTATTAACCCCTAATCTGCCGTCCGCACGCCGCCGCCAGCTACATTATAGCTATGTACCCCTAATCTGCTACCCCTAACACCGCCGACTCCTATATTATATTTATTAACCCCTAACCTGCCCCCCTCAACGTCGCCTCCACCTGCCTACACTTATTAACCCCTAATCTGCCGAGCGGATCTCACCGCTACTATAATAAAGTTATTAACCCCTAATCCGCCTCACTCCCACCTCAATAACCCTATAATAAATTGTATTAACCCCTAATCTGCCCTCCCTAACATCGCCGACACCTAACTTCAATTATTAACCCCTAATCTGCCAACCGAATCTCGCCGCTATTCTAATAAATGGATTAACCCCTAAAGCTAAGTCTAACCCTAACACTAACACCCCCCTAAGTTAAATATAATTTAAATCTAACGAAATAAATTAACTCTTATTAAATAAATTATTCCTATTTAAAGCTAAATACTTACCTGTAAAATAAATCCTAATATAGCTACAATATAAATTATAATTATATTATAGCTATTTTAGGATTAATATTTAATTTACAGGTAACTTTGTAATTATTTTAACCAGGTACAATAGCTATTAAATAGTTAAGAACTATTTAATAGCTAAAATAGTTAAAATAATTACAAAATTACCTGTAAAATAAATCCTAACCTAAGTTACAATTAAACCTAACACTACACTATCAATAAATTAATTAAATAAAATACCTACAATTACCTACAATTAAACCTAACACTACACTATCAATAAATTAATTAAATACAATATCTACAAATAAATACAAATAAATAAACTAACTAAAGTACAAAAAAATAAAAAAGAACTAAGTTACAAAAAAAAAAAATATTTACAAACATCAGAAAAATATTAAAACAATTTTAAACTAATTACACCTACTCTAAGCCCCCTAATAAAATAACAAAGACCCCCAAAATAAAAAAATGCCCTACCCTATTCTAAATTACTAAAGTTCAAAGCTCTTTTACCTTACCAGCCCTGAACAGGGCCCTTTGCGGGGCATGCCCCAAAGAATTCAGCTCTTTTGCCTGTAAAAAAAAACATACAATACCCCCCCCCCCAACATTACAACCCACCACCCACATACCCCTAATCTAACCCAAACCCCCCTTAAATAAACCTAACACTAAGCCCCTGAAGATCTTCCTACCTTGTCTTCACCATGCCAGGTATGACCGATCATTCCAGGCTCCGAAATCTTCATCTAAGCCCAAGCGGGGGCTAGACATCCATCATCCGACGGCTGAAGAAGTCCAGAAGAGGCTCCAAAGTCTTCATCCTATCCGGGAAGAAGAGTAGATCCGGACCGGCAACCATCTTCTTCCAAGCGGCATCTTCTATCTTCATCCGATGAGGACCGGCTCCATCTTGAAGACATCCACCGCGGACCCATCTTCTTCCGACGACGACTTCCCGACGAATGATGGTTCCTTTAAGGGACGTCATCCAAGATGGCGTCCCTCGAATTCCGATTGGAATTCGAGCTCAATCTGATTGGCTGATTCCATCAGCCAATCAGAATTTTCCTACCTTAATTCCGATTGGCTGATAGAATCCTATCAGCCAATCGGAATTCGAGGGACGCCATCTTGGATGACGTCCCTTAAAGGAACCGTCATTCGTCGGGAAGTCGTTGTCGGAAGAAGATGGGTCCGCGGTGGATGTCTTCAAGATGGAGCCGGTCCTCATCGGATGAAGATAGAAGATGCCGCTTGGAAGAAGATGGTTGCCGGTCCGGATCTACTCTTCTTCCCGGATAGGATGAAGACTTTGGAGCCTCTTCTGGACTTCTTCAGCCGTCGGATGATGGATGTCTAGCCCCCGCTTGGGCTTAGATGAAGATATCGGAGCCAGGACGGATCGGTGTGATACCCGGTGAGGTGAAGACAAGGTAGGAAGATCTTCAGGGGCTTAGTGTTAGCTTTATTTAAGGGGAGTTTGGGTTAGATTAGGGGTATGTGGGTGGTGGGTTGTAATGTTGGGGGGGGTATTGTATGTTTTTTTTTACAGGCAAAAGAGCTGAATTTCTTGGGGCATGCCCCGCAAAGGGCCCTGTTCAGGGCTGGTAAGGTAAAAGAGCTTTGAACTTTTGTAATTTAGAATAGGGTAGGGCATTTTTTATTTTCTGGGGCTTTGTTATTTTATTAGGGGGCTTAGAGTAGGTGTAATTAGTTTAAAATTGTTGTAATATTTTTCTTATGTTTGTAAATATTTTTTTATTTTTTGTAACTTAGTTCTTTTTTATTTTTTGTACTTTAGTTAGTTTATTTAATTGTAGTTATTTGTAGGTATTGTATTTAATTAATTTATTGATAGTGTAGTGTTAGGTTTAATTGTAGGTAATTGTAGGTATTGTATTTAATTAATTTATTGATAGTGTACTGTTAGGTTTAATTGTAACTTAGGTTAGGATTTATTTTACAGGTAATTTTGTAATTATTTTAACTATTTTAGCTATTAAATAGTTCTTAACTATTTAATAGCTATTGTACCTGGTTAAAATAATTACAAAGTTACCTGTAAAATAAATATTAATCCTAAAATAGCTATAATATAATTATAATTTATATTGTAGCTATATTAGAATTTATTTTACAGGTAAGTATTTAGCTTTAAATAGGAATAATTTATTTAATAAGAGTTAATTTATTTCGTTAGATTTAAATTATATTTAAGTTAGGGGGGTGTTAGTGTTAGGGTTAGACTTAGCTTCAGGGGTTAATACATTTATTAGAATAGCGGTGAGCTCCAGTCGGCAGATTAGGGGTTAATGTTTGAAGTTAGGTGTCGGCGATGTTAGGGAGGGCAGATTAGGGGTTAATACTATTTATTATAGGGTTAGTGAGGCGGATTAGGGGTTAATAACTTTATTATAGTAGCGGTGAGATCCGCTCGGCAGATTAGGGGTTAATAAGTGTAGGCAGGTGGAGGCGACGTTGTGGGGGGCAGATTAGGGGTTAATAAATATAATATAGGGGTCGGCGGTGTTAGGGGCAGCAGATTAGGGGTACATAGGGATAATGTAAGTAGCGGCAGTTTACGGAGCAGCAGATTAGGGGTTAAAAATAATATGCAGGGGTCAGCGATAGCGGGGGCGGCAGATTAGGGGTTAATAAGTTTAAGGTTAGGGGTGTTTAGACTCGGGGTACATGTTAGGGTGTTAGGTGCAGACGTAGGAAGTGTTTCCCCATAGCAAACAATGGGGCTGCGTTAGGAGCTGAACGCGGCTTTTTTGCAGGTGTTAGGTTTTTTTTAAGCTCAAACAGCCCCATTGCTTCCTATGGGGGAATCGTGCACGAGCACGTTTTTGAAGCTGGCCACTTGCGTAAGCAACTCTGGTATCGAGAGTTGAAGTTGCGTTAAATATGCTCTACGCTCCTTTTTTGGAGCCTAACACAGCCATTCTGTGGACTCTCAATACCAGAGTTATTTAAAAGGTGCGGCCAGAAAAAAGCCAGCGTTAGCTTTTCGGGTCGTTACCGACAAAACTCTAAATCTAGCCGTTAGAAAGCAAAATATGGAGTTCTGATTATATTTTTGTAAAGGAAGATGACAACAGTATGCAGTGGCTGAATGGAAGGGCCCTGAACTGCCTAAACAATAATTTAAAGGTTAAATGGTGGATTAGGTGACTTCCGGGAAGGTCTCATTAGTCTCAAAGTCTGTAGAAAGATGTGAATAATCAGTAGTAAGGTCAAAATGTCCTAAAAAAGGAACAGACAATGGACACACACACACACAAACTCAAACACAAACTTGCACATACACCCAAGAAAACACTGACAGAGACAGCCTCAGAAAACACACAAAGCCATACACACACACCCACAGAAAACACACAAAGACATACACACACAGAGAGATAACCACATAAAACACAGAAAGACATATATATTTACACACCCTCACTGAGACATCCACAGAAAACACACAAAGACATACACACACCCTCACAGAGACACCCACAGAACCCCCCCCCCCCCCCCACAGAGACATCCACAGAAATCACAGACATACACACCCTCCCTCACAGAGACATCCAGAGAAAATACACAAAGACAAACATGCACAAACCCTAAGAGACACCCATAGAAAAAGCACAAAGACATATGCACACACCCTCACAGACATCCACAGAAAATGCACACCCTCACAGAGAGACCCACAGAATAAAAATACATACACACTCATAGAGACACAAACCAAAGCACAAAGACATTAACACAGACACCCAAAGAAACTCTCACAGGAGGAAACATTTATGCACCTTGCATCCCCTAAATCAACAGTGTGTGACATGCATGATAAAGAAATGCAGAAATTAAGAGATCACTTTTTAAAGAATCATATTTGTAAATGTGCAAACAAAAATAATTCTGTGAATTCAAAATAGTACATTAATGATCTGGGTAGATGACTAGATGAAGAAAAGTACTTTTAAAAGGTTGACAGTTTGTTTTTTCCCCATTTTCCCCAACCAAGAGCACAACTTCAAATATAGTGTACAAATGTTCCCATCTGTCAGCTGTACTTATGGATTTTGAAAATGCTGTACTCTATATGGTCTTGGTGGAGCCATAAGCTGCGGAACTCATACCATTAGATCTGGTTAAATGCAGGATTTAGGCTTGTTGGTATGTTTTTCAAAATTAAGTCAGCTGTAGTGTAAACTAAACAGTTTTAAGTTAACCTGTCTCATTTCAAATTAAAAAAATGCATATCTGCCAAAAGGGCACCTACCGTTTGTGTATTGAGGAGGAAATATTTCTGCATGGTTTTAAATATAGAATTTCTACAGCGTTGTCAAATAATCATAAATACACTGCTGCTAAATGTGTTTTTATGGACCCCTGGCCCCACCATACAACTACTACCTCACTGAAGTTACAATCCGAAATTGCACAAAGAAATAAAAAACATTTGCTAAGTAAGTCCTACCTCCTCTGCAAATGAAATTGATCTGCTGTCTGACTCACACACTGTACAAACAAAGTGCCAAGTCTGTCTCACACTGTGCATAGTGGTTTAGTGCACACTCAGAAATACTCTCAAATGCTAATACTTTACTCCTTGTAATAACACTTCCCATGCTCAATTAACACTCTGCTGTAGTACCCACTGGTGGCTGACAAATTGTAAATTGCCCCATTGGGCCCCTGACAGGAGTCACCCCTGCCACCCCCCGATGGCGGCCCTGCTAGTGGACCTTGAATGGAGAATATACCTACACACATGCAAAGAATAACAGAATGTACAGAAACAGGGAAAGGTGTGTGTGTGTATATATATATATATATATATATATATACATACAGTATATATATATATATATATATATATATATATATATATATATATATATGTGTGTGTGTGTATATATATATATATATATATATATATGTGTGTGTATATATATATATATATATATATATATATATATATGTGTGTGTGTGTGTATATATATATATATGTTTGTGTGTGTATATATATATATGTGTGTGTGTATATATATATATATATATATATGTGTGTGTGTGTATATATATATATATACATATATATATATATATATATATATATATACTATATATATACAGTATACAACAGAAGTGAGTACACCCCAGTGCAATATCACTTAAATGTCAAATGATTCAAAATTGTATAACCTAACAGTAACTGCATTACGTCTTACATTGCATTACATTTTACAGTAGGGTATTTGCTCTTATGTAAAATTAAAAACTAGGACCCAGATTACGAGTTTGGCGTTAGAGGCTATGCGGTGCTAACGAGCAGTTTTCCCTCACCGCTCACTTACCTGCAGCGCTGGTATTACGAGTTTTCAGAAACCCATTGTTAAAAGACAAGAAGTGAGCGTTGAGCAAAATTTTTTTTTTTTTTTAATAATATTTTTTATTGAGGTTATAGAAATAATACAGCGTAAATAAAATGCCATGCAATAAAAACAATAGAATATTTGACATACAAGTAGAGATTGAATAATGCAAAAATACTACATTAAATCTGTGCGGGCATCCAATATGAACCTCCATTTTATATTATTTTCTGTAATGTGTTCCTCTATGAAAAGGGGGAGTTACTTTTGAACCCCGAAGAGCTTATAGACACTGGTAGAGGAAATTGGCATTTGGAGTGGCCACTTTTGGACCAGGTATTTGGGATAGCAAGATGGGGAAGGTCAGCAGGATAAAGCTGCTTTAAAGAAATGAGAGAAAAAGGGGGGGGGGGAGGTGAGAAGAGGGAAAAAGAAGAGTTGGAGGGGAGAGATAGATATTCGTTAGAGGCATGTGCTGTCTAGGGTTAAGGGAGTATCAGGGAAATAGTGGTTTGGTGAGAGACCTTTAAGTGGGAAAGTTGTGAATGGTCCCCTCACAGTGTGTTTAGGTAAAGGAGTTTTGGTGTACATGATAGTCATTATGAATTACAGAAATTAATAGGACATTTAGAGTGTTGAGCTAATAAAGAGCCTGGGTTTTTACAGGTAGTTAACTAGAGCTTTTCAACCTTCCTAACATTTTACTCTTTTCTCTGCTCTGAACTGTTCTGACTCTTGAGTTTCCATTTGAAACCCTGGAATAGCGGTGTTAATATTTTGATACCTCTGCTGATGAAGCAGTTTGTCAAAGAGGTCGGACTTTGGGATTCCCCTAGCCTACTGCTTAAGAACATTACATTATTACTTAGTAGCGCTATTAGTTATGTCTAGGGGTTAATGTTTAAGTAGCTCAGAGAAGGAAAGAAGTGCCTCTTATATGCACCAAAGTAAGTAATGCCCCAATTTTCACAGTGCTCCGACATGTACTATATCTATTTTACTCCTTTTTTCTTAGAAGAGCCTGTGAAAATTATGTCTGAGCTGCAATTGTAATAAATAAACTGGCTATACTGCACACTCTTATAACTGCTTACGTGTCAAAAAAAAAAAAAAAAAAAAAGAAAATACAAAAAAAAACACACAGTTAGGAGGACAGTAGTACTAGTGTGTCCAGTAGCAAGATGTATGCAATACTGCGTCTGTTGCATGTTAGGGCCATAATCTACACTTTCTCAAGCGTATATCTTTTACGTCAAGGTTAATATGAACTGCAGTAGTCTATATCTATGATGGATAGTAGGGGTGTAAACTCACTGTATATAAAAGAAAGCAAATCATTTGCGGACCGTGTAATCCCATATTGGGAAGCATATGAGATATAGAATGCGAGTACTTAAAGGATAATTAACGTAACATTAAGATAATACTTATTTAAGATAAAGCCATAAATGCACTTAGGTTTAACAATAAAACTCTCATTGAACAAACATTAATAAAGATTAAGCTCTGTATATCGTAACTTTAAACAGTCCTAACAGGTGGAGCATAAAGTCAAATGATCTTATAGATTAAGTCCCTTCTTAATAGTATATTTCAACTAGACCATGAAGGGGTACATGAGGAAGGAGCTGTGATATTCACCCTATCCCAAGTCTAAGGGCCAAGATTGGGATTCGCTGTCTTGTGGCATTGCTGTCACAGCCCGGGTAAGCTTTCCGGAGCTGTTGGATAAGATCTTTGAGACACAGCGGTCTGTTCCGGTATGGATCGCTCTTTCTGCCTTCTATCTTCCGCAAAACTTTTGAATAGGGTTTGCGATAGACGGGAAGTCTGATGTCCATAGTGAGATCAGGCATATACCAGGGTCTGCATGGCTGTCGCTGCCCGGATCGTATCAGACACTGAATGTCACAGTTAGACCTCTCTCTCGGAGGCCCCGGCGTCGGCTGCTGTGCAGAGGTGAGCTGCGTCGGCATAAGCGGTGGCGCCGTGTCCAACAAAGATACCCGGTCAGTCCATAGCTTAGTAGGGGTGGTAGCGCGCTCTGACTGAATAGGGTCCTGAGGGTCTGGCACATCGTGCTGGATGTGTGTCTCAATCTCCAGTGTCTCCGATGCAACAGTAGCGCTGGATTGCTCCGGGTGTAAGGAGAGCAACAGGTTCTCAAAACATCTGTCCATCTGCCTTTCAAAGGCTGCCAGCCGATCAGCTATAATGGTATGTGAAGGGTTTCTTTCCATAACGAAGGAATTACAAAGTCCTTGATGATACCAGTTGTTTTTGGTGGAGATATTCCAGCATGGCCTGTGTCACAAAATGGCGTCTTCAATATATTCACTATGCAGTCCCCTGTGGATAAGGGTCGTAAAATATGCCACTGCTCTATTCTCCTGTATCCTCTTAGTTGACTTAAGTGTTTTGCCTCGTGAACTGCTCTCATTCAGTATAAAGTTACCCGCTCTGAGCGGTCAGAGAAGTAGAAATCTATAAAATATAGCCGGAGCTCATGTAGAGTGCGACCGCTCAGATGCAGGGCTATCTCCGCCCCCCAGCGTTGAGCAAAATTTTGCTCATTACCGCACTCCAATACCAGCGCTGTTTAAGTCAGCGGTGAGCTGGTCGTACGTGCTTGTGCACGATTTCCCCATAGGAATCAACGGGGAGAGCCAGCTGAGAAAAAGTCTAACACCTGCAAAAAAGCAGCATAAAGCTCCTTAACACAGCCTCATTGATTCCTATGGGGAAATAAAACTTATGTATACACCTAACACAATAACATGAACCCCGAGTCTAAACACCCCTAATCTTACACTTATTAACCCTAATCTGCCACCCAGACATCGCCGACACCTACATTATAATTATGAACCCATAATCTGCTGCCCCCAACATCACCGACACCTACATACTATTTATTAACCCCTAATGTGCCGCCCCCAATGTCGCCGCAACCTACCTACTATTTATTAACCCCTAATCTGCTGTCCCCAATGTAGCCGCCACTATATTAAAGTTATTAACCCCTAAATCTAAGTCTAACCCTAACACCCCCTAACTTAAATATCATTTAAATAAGTATAAATAAAATTCCTATCATTAACTAAATTATTCCTATTTAAAACTAAATACTTACCTATAAAATAAACCCTAAGCTAGCTACAATATAACTAATAGTTACATTGTAGCTATCTTAGGATTTATTTTTATTTTACAGGCAAGTTTGTACTTATTTTAACTAGGTACAATAGTTATTAAATAGTTATTAACTATTTACTAACTACCTAGTTAAAATAAATACAAAAGTACCTGTAACATAAAACCTAACCTAAGTTACACTAACACCTAACACTACACTATAATTAAATAAATTAACTAAATTAACAACAATTAAATCAATTAAAATAAATTAGCTAAAGTACAAAAACCCCCCCACTAAATTACAGAAAATAATAAACAAATTACAAGATATTTAAACTAATTACACCTAATCTAATAGCCCTATCAAAATTAAAAAAAGCCCCCTCAAAATAAAAAAAACCCTAGCCTAAACTAAACTACCAATAGCCCTTAAAAGGGCCTTTTGCAGGGCATTACCCCAAAGTAATCGGCTCTTTTACCTGAAAAAAAAAATACAAACAACCCCCTGTAAACAGTAAAACCCACCACCCACACAACCAACCCCCCAAATAAAATACTAACTAAAAAAACCTAAGCTCCCCATTGCCCTGAAAAGGGCATTTGAATGGGAATTGCCCTTAAAAGGGCAATTAGTCCCTAACCTAAAAATAAAACCCACCCAATACACCCTTAAAAAAACCTAACACTAACCCCCTGAAGATCGACTTACCGGGAGAAGTCTTCATCCAACCGGGCCGAAGTCCTCAACGAAGCCGGGAGAAGTCTTCATCCAAGCCAGGCGAAGTGGTCCTCCAGACGGGCAGAAGTCTTCATCCAGGCGGCATCTTCTATCTTCATCCGGCATGGAGCGGGTCCATCTTCAAGAGATCCGATGTGGAGCATCCTCTTCATCCGACGACTAAAGCTAAATGAAGGTACCTTTAAGTGACGTCATCCAAGATGGCGTCCCTTAGATTCCATTGCATTGCATCAGCCAATATGATTTTTTCTACCTTAATTCCGATTGGCTGATAGAATTCTATCAGCCAATCGGAATCTAAGGGATGCCATCTTGGATGATGTCACTTAAAGGAACCGTCATTTAGTAAGAAGACTTCGTTAGGATGTCTTGAAGATGGACCCGCTCCATGCTGGATGGATGAAGATAGAAGATGCCGTCTGGATGAAGACTTCTGCCCGTCTGGAGGACCACTTCACCCGGCTTGGATGAAGACTTCTCCCGGCTTCGTTGAGGCCTTCGGCCTGGCTTGGATGAAGACTTCTCCCGGTAAGTCGATCTTCAGGGCGTTAGTGTTAGGTTTTTTTAAAGTATTGGGTGGGTTTTATTTTTAGGTTAGGGACTTTGGGCTTGCAAAAGAGCTAACTGCCCTTTTAAGGGCAATGCCCATCCAAATGCCCTTTTCAGGGCAATGGGGAGCTTAGTTTTTTTTTAGTTAGTATTTTATTTGGGGGGTTGGTTGTGTGTGTGGTGAGTTTTACTGTTGGGGGGGTTGTTTGTATTTTTTCAGGTAAAAGAGCTGATTACTTTGGGGCAATGCCCCGCAAAAGGCCCTATTAAGGGCTATTGGTAGTCTAGTTTAGGCTAGGGTTTTTCTCCTGTTAAGTGTAGTCAGTCCACGGGTCATCCATTACTTATGGGATTATATCTCCTCCCTAACAGGAAGTGCAAGAGGATCACCCAAGCAGAGCTGCTATATAGCTCCTCCCCTCTACGTCATACCCAGTCATTCTCTTGCACCTAACTAATAGATAGGACGTGTGAGAGGACTGTGGTGTGTTAAACTTAGTTTTTTATTTCTTCAATCAAAAGTTTGTTATTTTAAACGGCACCGGAGTGTGTTGTTTCTTCTCAGGCAGCATTAGAAGAAGAATCTACCTGAGTTTGTCTATGATCTTAGTGGTCGTAACTAAGATCCACTTGCTGTTCTCGGCCATTCTGAGGAGTGAGGTAACTTCAGAACAGGGGATAGCATGCAGGGCCCACCTGCAAGGAGGTATGTGCAGTATATTATTTTCTAAGGAATGGAATTGACTGAGAAAATCCTGCTAATACCGATGTAATGTAAGTGCAGCCTTAAATGCAGTAGTAGCGACTGGTATCAGGCTGATATGTATGTATGTATACTCTGAGGTATTTCTGGGGAATGGAATTTCACTAAGAAAATACTGTCTATATTAAAATAATATTTGAGCCTGCACTGCAGTGAAAGCGACTAGCAGCAGGCTTATTAATAACACTTCATAATTTTCATTTTTAAAAACGTTTTACTGGCATGTTAATAGTTTTTTCTGAGGTACTTAGTGATAAAACTTTATGGGCATGATTTTTCCACATGGCTGTCGTTTGTTTCTGAATAAAAACAGTTTACTGAGCTTCCCCACTGTTGTAATATGAGTGGGAGGGGCCTATTTTAGCGCTTTATTGCGCAGCAAAAATTTAGTCACAGTCTTCCTGTTTCTTCCTCCATGATCCAGGACGTCTGTACAGAGCCCAGGGGTCTCCAAAACTAGTTTTGAGGGAGGTAATTAGTCACAGCAGATCTGTGACAGTGTGTTGACTGTGATAAAAAACGTTTATTATTTCACTGTTATCCGTTTTGGGTATTAAGGGGTTAATCATCCTTTTGCTTGTGGGTGCAATTCTCTGCTAACTTTGTACATTTTCTGTTAAAATTTGGTTGTTTTAACATATTTGGTTCATCGTTAATTCAACTGTGTCACATTTTTATGTTTCTTAAAGGCGCAGTAGCGTTTTTTATATAGCTTGTAAATTTATTTAAAAGTTTTTTTCCAAGCTTGCTAGTGTTATTGCTAGTCTGTTTAAACATGTCTGACACAGATGAAGCTGTTTGTTCAATATGTTTAAAGGCCAATGTGGAGCCCAATAGAAATTTGTGCACTCAATGTATAGATGTTACTTTGAATAAAAGTCAAACTTTATATGTGAAAAATATATCACCAGACAACGAGGGGGAAGTTATGCCGACTAACTCTCCTCACGTGTCAGTACCTTCCCCTCTCGCTCAGGAGGTGCGTGATATTGTGGCGCCAAGTACATCAGGGCGACCCATACAAATCACTTTGCAAGACATGGCTAATGTTATGACTGAAGTACTATCTAAACTACCAGAATTTAGAGGTAAACGAGATCACTCTGGAATAAGAACAGAGTGCGCTGATAATAATAGAGCCATGTCTGATACTGCGTCACAATTTTTAGAACATGAGGACGGAGAGCTTCATTCTGTGGGTGACGGATCTGATCCAAGTAAACTGGATTCAGACATTTCAAATTTTAAATTTAAGCTTGAGAACCTCCGTGTATTACTAGGGGAGGTTTTAGCGGCTCTGAATGATTGTAACACGGTTGCAATTCCAGAGAAAGTATGTAGGCTGGATAAATATTTTGCGGTACCGGCGTGTACTGACGTTTTTCCTATACCTAAAAGGCTTACAGAAATTGTTAACAAGGAGTGGGATAGACCCGGTGTGCCTTTTTCACCCCCTCCTATATTTAGAAAAATGTTTCCAATAGACGCCACCACACGGGACTTATGGCAGACAGTTCCTAAGGTGGAGGGAGCAGTTTCTACTCTGGCTAAGCGCACCACTATCCCGGTGGAGGATAGATGTGCTTTTTCAGATCCAATGGATAAAAAGTTAGAGGGTTACCTTAAGAAAATGTTTGTTCAACAAGGTTTTATATTACAACCCCTTGCATGCATTGCGCCTGTCACTGCTGCGGCAGCATTCTGGTTTGAGTCTCTGGAAGAGACCCTTGACACAGCTCCATTGGATGAGATTATAAACAAGCTAAAAGCCCTTAAGCTAGCTAATTCATTTATTTCTGATGTCGTAGTACACTTAACCAAGCTTACGGCTAAGAACTCCGGATTCGCCATTCAAGCGCGTAGAGCGCTGTGGCTTAAATCCTGGTCAGCTGATGTGACTTCTAAATCTAAATTGCTTAATATTCCTTTCAAAGGGCAGACATTATTCGGGCCCGGTTTGAAAGAAATTATCGCTGACATTACTGGAGGTAAGGGCCATGCCCTGCCTCAAGACAGGGCCAAACCAAGGGCTAAACAGTCTAATTTTCATGCCTTTCGTAACTTCAAGGCAGGAGCAGCATCAACTTCCTCCGCTCCAAGACAGGAAGGAACTGTTGCTCGCTACAGACAGGGCTGGAAACCTAACCAGTCCTGGAACAAGGGCAAGCAGGCCAGAAAACCTGCTGCTGCCCCTAAGACAGCATGAAGTGAGGGCCCCCGATCCGGAAACGGATCTAGTGGGGGGCAGACTTTCTCTCTTCGCCCAGGCTTGGGCAAGAGATGTCCAGGATCCCTGGGCGTTGGAGATCATATCTCAGGGATATCTTCTGGACTTCAAAGCTTCTCCTCCACAAGGGAGATTTCATCTTTCAAGGTTATCAGCAAACCAGATAAAGAAAGAGGCGTTTCTACACTGTGTACAAGACCTCTTACTAATGGGAGTGATCCACCCAGTTCCGCGGTCGGAACACGGACAAGGGTTCTATTCAAATCTGTTTGTGGTTCCCAAAAAAGAGGGAACCTTCAGACCAATCTTGGACTTAAAGATCCTAAACAAATTCCTAAGAGTTCCATCGTTCAAAATGGAAACTATTCGAACCATCTTACCCATGATCCAAGAGGGTCAGTACATGACCACAGTGGATCTAAAGGATGCCTACCTTCACATACCGATTCACAAGGATCATTACCGGTATCTAAGATTTGCCTTCCTAAACAGGCATTACCAGTTTGTAGCTCTTCCCTTCGGGTTAGCTACGGCTCCAAGAATCTTTACAAAGGTTCTGGGCTCTCTTCTGGCGGTACTAAGACCGCAAGGCATATCGGTAGCTCCGTACCTAGACGACATTCTGATACAAGCGTCAAGTTTCCAAACTGCCAAGTCTCATACAGAGTTAGTTCTGGCATTTCTAAGGTCGCATGGGTGGAAGGTGAACGTAGAAAAGAGTTCTCTATTACCACTCACAAGAGTTCCCTTCTTAGGGACTCTTATAGATTCTGTAGAAATGAAAATTTACCTGACGGAGGACAGGTTATCAAAACTTCTAAATGCTTGCCGTGTCCTTCATTCCATTCAACACCCGTCAGTGGCTCAGTGCATGGAGGTAATCGGCTTAATGGTAGCGGCAATGGACATAGTACCTTTTGCGCGCCTGCATCTCAGACCGCTGCAATTGTGCATGCTAAGTCAGTGGAATGGGGATTACTCAGATTTGTCCCCTCTGCTAAATCTGGATCAAGAGACCAGAGATTCTCTTCTATTATGGCTTTCTCGGCCACATCTGTCCAAGGGGATGCCCTTCCGCAGGCCAGATTGGACGATTGTAACAACAGACGCCAGCCTTCTAGGTTGGGGCGCAGTCTGGAATTCCCTGAAGGCTCAGGGATCATGGACTCTGGAGGAGAGACTCCTTCCAATAAACATTCTGGAATTAAGAGCAATTTTCAATGCTCTTCTGGCTTGGCCTCAGTTAGCAACTCTGAGGTTCATCAGGTTTCAGTTGGACAACATCACGACTGTGGCTTACATCAACCATCAAGGAGGAACAAGGAGTTCCCTAGCGATGATGGAAGTCTCAAAGATAATTCGCTGGGCAGAGTCTCACTCTTGCCACCTGTCAGCGATCCACATCCCAGGCGTGGAGAATTGGGAGGCGGATTTTCTAAGTCGCCAGACCTTTCATCCGGGGGAGTGGGAACTTCATCCGGAGGTGTTTGCCCAACTGCTTCATCATTGGGGCAAACCAGATCTGGATCTCATGGCGTCTCACCAGAACGCCAAGCTTCCTTGTTACGGATCCAGGTCCAGGGACCCGGGAGCGGTTCTGATAGATGCTCTGACAGCACCTTGGGTCTTCAACATGGCTTATGTGTTTCCACCCTTCCCGATGCTTCTTCGATTGATTGCCAGGATCAAACAGGAGAGAGCATCGATGATTCTAATAGCGCCTGCATGGCCACGCAGGACCTGGTATGCAGATCTAGTGGACATGTCGTCCTGTCCACCATGGTCTCTGCCTCTGAGACAGGACCTTCTGATTCAGGGTCCTTTCAAGCATCCAAATCTAATTTCTCTGAGGCTGACTGCATGGAGATTGAACGCTTGATTCTATCAAAGCGGGGATTCTCGGAGTCAGTGATTGATACCTTAATACAGGCTAGGAAACCTGTTACCAGGAAAATTTACCATAAAATATGGCGTAAATACTTATATTGGTGCGAATCCAAGAGTTACTCATGGAGTAAGGTTAGGATTCCTAGGATATTGTCTTTTCTACAAGAAGGTTTAGAAAAGGGTTTATCTGCTAGTTCGTTAAAGGGACAGATTTCAGCTCTGTCTATCCTTTTACACAAACGTCTGGCAGAAGCTCCAGACGTTCAGGCTTTTTGTCAGGCTTTGGCTAGGATTAAGCCTGTGTTTAAGACTGTTGCTCCGCCGTGGAGCTTAAACTTAGTTCTTAACGTTCTGCAAGGTGTTCCGTTTGAACCCCTTCATTCCATTGATATCAAACTGTTATCTTGGAAAGTTCTGTTTTTAATGGCTATTTCCTCGGCTCGAAGAGTCTCTGAGTTATCGGCCTTACATTGTGATTCTCCTTATCTGATTTTTCATTCAGACAAGGTAGTTCTGCGTACTAAACCTGGGTTCTTACCTAAGGTAGTCACTAACAAGAATATCAATCAAGAGATTGTTGTTCCATCATTGTGCCCTAACCCTTCTTCAAAGAAGGAACGACTTCTGCACAATCTGGACGTTGTCCGTGCCCTGAAATTTTATTTGCAGGCAACTAAAGATTTTCGTCAAACTTCTTCCCTGTTTGTCGTTTATTCTGGACAGAGGAGAGGTCAAAAAGCTTCGGCTACCTCTCTCTCTTTTTGGCTTCGTAGCATAATACGTTTAGCCTATGAGACTGCTGGACAGCAGCCTCCTGAAAGGATTACGGCTCATTCTACTAGAGCTGTGGCTTCCACTTGGGCCTTTAAGAATGAGGCCTCTGTTGAACAGATTTGCAAGGCTGCAACTTGGTCTTCACTTCACACTTTTTCAAAATTTTACAAATTTGACACTTTTGCTTCTTCGGAGGCTGTTTTTGGGAGAAAGGTTCTACAGGCAGTGGTTCCTTCCGTGTAAAGATCCTGCCTGTCCCTCCCGTCATCCGTGTACTTTTAGCTTTGGTATTGGTATCCCATAAGTAATGGATGACCCGTGGACTGACTACACTTAACAGGAGAAAATATAATTTATGCTTACCTGATAAATTCATTTCTCCTGTAGTGTAGTCAGTCCACGGCCCGCCCTGTTTTTTACGGCAGGTCTAAATTTTAAATTAAACTCCAGTCACCACTGCACCCTATAGTTTTCTCCTTTCTCGTTTGGTTTCGGTCGAATGACTGGGTATGACGTAGAGGGGAGGAGCTATATAGCAGCTCTGCTTGGGTGATCCTCTTGCACTTCCTGTTAGGGAGGAGATATAATCCCATAAGTAATGGATGACCCGTGGACTGACTACACTACAGGAGAAATGAATTTATCAGGTAAGCATAAATTATATTTTTTTTACTTTGGTTTTTTTTTTAATTTTGATAGGGCTATTAGATTAGGTGTAATTAGTTTAAATATCTTGTAATTTGTTTATTATTTTAGGTAATTTAGTGCTTTTTTGTACTTTAGCTAATTTAAATTGATTTAATTGTTGTTAATTTAGTTAATTTATTTAATTATAGTGTAGTGTTAGGTGTTAGTGTAACTTAGGTTAGGTTTTATTTTACAGGTACTTTTGTCTTTATTTTAACTAGGTAGTTAGTAAATAGTTAATAACTATTTAATAACTATTGTACCTAGTTAAAATAAATACAAACTTGCCTGTAAAATAAAAATAAATCCTAAGCTAGCTACAATGTAACTATTAGTTATATTGTAGCTATCTTAGGGTTTATTTTATAGGTAAATATTTAGTTTTAAATAGGAATAATTTAGTTAATGATAGGAATTTTATTTAGACTTATTTAAATGATATTTAAGTTAGGGGGTGTTAGGGTTCAACTTAGATTTAGGGGTTAATAACTTTAAGATAGTGGTGGCGACGTTGGGGGCGGCAGATTAGGGGTTAATAATATTTAACTAATGTTTGCGAGGCGGGAGTGCGGCGGTTTAGGGTTAATATGTTTATTATATTGGCGGCGACATTGGGGGCGGCAGATTAGGGATTAATAAGTGTAGATAGGTGGCGGTGACATTGGGGACAGCAGATTAGGGGTTAATAAATATAATGTAGGTGTCAGCGATGTTGGGGGCAGCAGATTAGGGGTTCATAAATATAATGTTGGTGGATGCGGTGTCCGGAGCGGCAGAATAGGGGTTAATAAATATAATGCAGGTGTCGGCGATTTCGGGGGCGGCAGATTAGGGTTAATAAGTGTAAGATTAGGGGTGTTTAGACTCGGGGTTCATGTTAGGGTGTTAGGTGTAGACATAACTTTTGTTTCCCCTTAGGAATCAATGGGGCTGCGTTAAGGAGTTTTACGCTGCTTTTTTGCAGGTGTTAGACTTTTTCTCAGCCGGCTCTCCCCTTTGATTCCTATGGGTAAATTGTGCACGAGCACGTACGACCAGCTCACCGCTGACTTAAGCAGTGCTGGTATTGGAGTGCGGTAATGAGCAAAATTTTGCTCAATGCTCACTTCTTGCGTTTTAACGAAGGGTTTCTGAAAACTCGTAATACCAGCGCTGCATGTAAGTGAGCGGTGAGGGAAAACTGCTTGTTAGCACCGCACACTCAAAACGAAAAACTCGTAATCTAGCCGTTTAAGTTTCTCACTGAAATTATTTACAAACAGTGGCACAAATGGTTGTAAATGTTTCTCTGGGACCCCCTTTGTTCAGAAATAGCAGACATTTATGGCTTTGGCGTTGCTTTTTGGTAATTAGAAGGCCGCTAAGTCACACGTATATCATGTTTAGCAGTGAAGGGGTTAATTAGGTAGCTTGTAGGGAGCTTGCAAGGTTAATTTTTGCTTTAGTGTAGAGATCAGCCTCCCACCTGACACATCACACTCCCTCCCAAACAGCACTCTTTCCTCCCCCACCCCACAAATGTCCCCGCCATCTTAAGTATTGGCAGAAAGTCTGCCAGTACTAAAATAAAAGGTAGCTTTTTTTTTTTTTTAGCATATTTCCATATGACACATCAGACCCCCTGATCCCCCCCAAACAGCTCTCTAACCCTCCCCCTGTACCTTATTGGGAGCCATCTTGGGTGCTGGCAACTGTCTGCCAGTACCCAGTTTACAAAAAAATTAGTTTTTAAAAAAAATAAAATTATAGTGTAGCTTCCCCCCCCAAAGACTAACCCCCACCCCTCCCAGATCCGTTTTTATTGCACTTCCCTTCCCCCTCTCTCCCACTTTCGCCAAACATTTTTTCTGTAGTGTAGCGGTTCCCACCCGCTCTCTTCCCGTGCATGCGCCTGCCGCCCCTCGTGCACGCACGCGTGTTTGTGTACACCCCCAGTGACCCTGCCCCAATCCCGCCCCCCCTCTTACTGATCCAAGCCATCGATGGCCGCCCACCCGCCACCCACACCGGCTCCCACAAACCAACAATACCGGCCATCGATGTCCGGTGCAGAGAGATCGCTTCCACTGCTTTCCAAAACCGACGACGTACGCTGTAACACATATTTTATGCACCTATTTATGTACCTATTTATGTACTGTTTGAACAACCATTCAAGATGGCAATTTAAAGGGACACAAAGCTGCTGTAACAAAATGCTCTAAATCTAATGCATTAGAATGTTTTGCTAACCTATGTGTTAGTACAGATAACAAATTAAACTCAAAAGAAAAAATATGTCGGCTACTGGGCAACTGTGCGAAGATGGCCGTCCACCCGCCTCCCACACCGGCTCCCACCATCGATACTGGCCATTAATATCCGGTGCAGAGAGATCGCTTCCACTGCTTTCCAAGACCGATGACGTACACTGTTCGTCCTCCATCGTTAAGGGTATTTTTTGTGAGGACGTATGGCGTACGGCGTCGGTCATTAAGGGTTAAACTCACTGAAGCAGTTCAGACACAGATCCTTAGTCAGGGACCTGTCTGATAAGGGTCAAATCCAAACATGACTGCTGCCAAAAGTAGGTTGTACCATTACCTTCTAGACTAACATGGTCCTAGTGCCATTCTCCAAATGAGTTTGTGAATATGTGCATGAATGTGTATGTATCTATGTGTATAAATGTATGTGTATGTAAATATGTATGTGTGTGTGTAACTGTGTGTGTGTAAGTATATGTGTTTGTGTGTGTAACTATATGTGTGTGTGTGTAAGTATATGTGTGTAAGTATATGCGTGTATGCGTGTTTGTAAGTATACAGTATGTGTGTGTAACTATATATGTGTAAGTGTGTGTGTAACTATATATGTGTAAGTGTGTGTGTAAGTATATGTGTGTGTAAGTATATGCGTGTTTGTGTGTGTGTGTAAGTATATGCGTGTGTGTGTAAGTATATGTGTGTGTGTGTAAGTACATGCGTGTATGTGTGTGTAAGTATATGTGTGTGTAACTATATATGTGTAAGTGTGTGTGTAAGTATATGTGTGTGTGTAAGTATATGTGTGTAAGTATATGTGTGTGTAAGTATATGCGTGTTTGTGTGTGTAAGTATGTGTGTGTAAGTATATGTGTGTGTAAGTATATGTGTGTATGTGTGTGTAAGTATATGCGTGTATGTGTGTGTGTAAGTATATGTGTGTGTGTGTAACTATATGTGTGTAAGTATATGTGTGTGTAAGTATATGTGTGTGTAAGTATATGTGTGTGTAAGTATATGTGTGTATGTGTGTGTGTAAGTATATGCGTGTATGTGTGTGTAAGTATATGCGTGTATGTGTAAGTATATGTATGTGTGTGTAAGTATATGTGTGTAAGTATATGTGTGTGTGTGTAAGTATATGTGTGTGTGTGTAAGTATATGTGTGTATGTGTGTGTAAGTATATGCGTGTTTGTGTGTGTAAGTATATGTGTGTGTGTATGGGTAAATGTGTGTGTGTATATGTGCTTTGTAGTGTGCGTGTATGTAAATTTGTGTGTGTCCTGTTATAGGATATGCTGTGTACCTTTTGGGGGGGGTGAGTGTCCCTCTTTGGATATTTTAAATGTTGGGAGGTATATGTCAGGGCTCTTCTCATCTCCGCAGCTCACAACCAGCTCCTGTTCTGCTCCCGGTGGCGCTGCAACCTCCTCTCCTGGGGTAGGTTAGGGTGACAGAGGGACAATACTCTGACTATGTTTCCAGTATGTGCTGTGATTGTGAATGATGGCATGAAACACAAAAATCCAATTTTTTGAGGAACTATGTGTACTTGTGTTAGCTTAAACATTTAAAATGTCACTATTCACCAAGTAAAATCAATAATAGTTTATACAGTATTAAACTTCACCTCAATAACTAAGATTTTATGCAATCAGAAGAACATGATCCATATTGTTGTAACACATATTTTATGCACCTATTTATGTACTTTTTGAACAACCATTTAAGATGGCAATTTAAAGGGACACAAAGCTGCTATAACAAAATGCTCTAAATCTAATGTATTAGAATGTTTTGCTAACCTATGTATTAGTACAGGTAACAAACTAAACTCAAAAGAAAAAATATGTCGGCTACTGGGCAACTGTGCAAAGAAATATATACTTTAATCCATTAAAACACAAGGTTACAGTTCACAAATGGAGGTTCTCAGCTGATCTTACGCGTTTCACGTCCGTAGGTGCTTACTCATAGATACTGAGCACAGGTAAAACCATTGCTAAATTTAAGGGCTTAACTGCCAATCAGATACATTCTATAAATGATGTAAATATGTATGTGATACCAAGCAATACACATGCTATTGTTTACAAACCCTTAAAGAGATAGCAACATCTAACATCAAATTGACAATTACTTGCACAGATAGCAAAAATGGCTCATATCATTTGTTTCATAATAATGTGTTGACAATAAAAACCTTATAATGCAACAATGTAACAATATCACAATATGTTTTTCTGCTGCACATTTTACATATGACACATAGAATCGACTCCACCATCTCTCTGGTTACGAATTAAATTCAGATGGTTTCATATTTATATGAGTAGGTGTTTGTACAGCTGTTTTTAACGAGGTATATGTTATTGCCTTGCCACTTTTCTATTGTACAATAATCAATAAACTTGTTAGATGAACTTATTAAAATTAAAATTGAGGAATGATGAATATACCAATCTTTATGTGCTCACAAACACTACTAGCCTAGAGATATATACTGTATGTATTGTTACAAATGGCAAATAACAAATAACAAACCACTAATAAATAACTAGCAATTACAGACTAAATGCTATATGCAATAATATAATTTATAAATAACTTATAGTATTATATAAGTCAGAGGACTAGTTTGTCCTGATTTATGATGTCATTGTTAAATTAATTATTGTGATAGTTATTATTATTATTCCACATAATACTGCATGCCCCATTCTAAGTTCATGCTTAACGGTGATTTAGTTTTTAATTTATAGATCCAAAAAAGTTCCTTTTTGTCAAGTATCTTAACTAAGTCACCTCCTCTCTGTGGGACTCTAGCTAGATCAATGATTTTTTTTTTTTAACTCAGCTGCGGACGAGCAATGATCACAAGCAGTGAGCCAGTCAGGGACAGCATATGTCCATATCTGCAAATCTCCAACCATGTTACACTATGTATCCTCACTACCCTGAAGGTGAATTTAACTATGTGTTTAACTCATCTGCAAGCGTTAAATATATAGGTATTAGCAAATTTTATAGTGCAATATAAAAAAAGTTGTATTCCAGCTTTATGCCTGTAATATAGTAGTAACATGTTCGCACATAAAAAAATTAAATAGGATACTTTCCTAAGTGATTCCAGTTCATAAGCAGAGCAGCCATATGCAAGGGTATAGCCTTTTTTAAGGGGCTTTTTTCAATCGGTTGATCTTCACCAAAGTAATAAGGCCAGGGCAAAAAAAAAAAGTTTATTAATTCAATGTTGATGATAAGTGCCGTATTTCATTTACTTGAATGCAGGGCCTATTCTACCCAACTGGGTCCTGGAGTTCCGGCACTACACCTGTATGCATGCGTGTATGTATATGTGTGTGTGTGTGTGTATGAAGTGTATAATAAACAAGTGCTTTCATAAATTACTCTTGGACCCATTACCATCTAACTTCAAATCATGACTTCTTGTTCTGGTTTTTACTTCTAGTGAAAGAAATGCAGTCTCCAGGGCCCTGCAATAGTAGCTGTTACTTGAATTGTAATTACTCTGACCTAGATTTGGAGTTTGGCGTTAGCCGTGAAAACCAGCGTTAGAGGCTCCTAACGCTGGTTTTAGGCTACCGCCGGTATTTGGAGTCACTCAAAATAGGGTCTAACGCTCACTTTTCATCCGCGACTTTTCCATACCGCAGATCCCCTTACGTCAATTGCGTATCCTATCTTTTCAATGGGATCTTTCTAACTCCGGTATTTAGAGTCGTTTCTGAAGTGAGCGTTAGACATCTAACGACAAAACTCCAGCCGCAGGAAAAAAGTCAGTAGTTAAGAGCTTTCTGGGCTAACGCCGGTTTATAAAGCTCTTAACTACTGTACTCTAAAGTACACTAACACCCATAAACTACCTATGTACCCCTAAACCGAGGTCCCCCCACATCGCCGACACTCGAATAATTTTTTTTAACCCCTAATCTGCCGACCGCCACCTACGTTATCCTTATGTACCCCTAATCTGCTGCCCCTAACACCGCCGACCCCTATATTATATTTATTAACCCCTAATCTGCCCCCCACAACGTTGCAGCCAGCTACCTACACTTATTAACCCCTAATCTGCCGACCGCAAAGTGCCGCCAGCTACATTATCCTTATGTACCCCTAATCTGCTGCCCCTAACACCGCCGACCCCTATATTATATTTATTAACCCCTAATCTGCCCCCCACAACGTCGCAGCCAGCTACCTACAATAATTAACCCCTAATCTGCCGACCGCAAAGCGCCGCCACCTACGTTATCCTTATATACCCCTAATCTGCTGCCCCTAACACCGCCGACCCCTATATTATATTTATTAACCCCTAATCTGCCCCCCACAACGTCGCCTCCACCAGCCTACACTTATTAACCCCTAAGCTGCCGACCGGAGCTCACCGCTATTCTAATAAATGTATTAACCCCTAAAGCTAAGTCTAACCCTAACACTAACACCCCCCTAAATTAAATATAATTTACATCTAACGAAATTAATTAACTCTTATTAAATAAATTATTCCTATTTAAAGATAAATACTTACCTGTAAAATAAATCCTAATATAGCTACAATATAAATTATAATTATATTATAGCTATTTTAGGATTTATATTTATTTTACAGGTAACTTTGTATTTATTTTAACCAGGTACAATAGCTATTAAATAGTTAAGAACTATTTAATAGCTAAAATAGTTAAAATAATTACAAAATTACCTGTAAAATAAATACTAACCTAAGTTACAATTAAACCTAACACTACACTATCAATAAATTAATTAAATAAACTACCTACAATTACCTACAATTAACCTAACACTACACTATCAATAAATTAATTAAATACAATTCCTACAAATAAATACAATTAAATAAACTAGCTAAAGTACAAAAAATAAAAAAGAACTAAGTTACAAAAAATAAAAAAATATTTACAAACATAAGAAAAATATTACAACAATTTTAAACTGATTACACCTACTCTAAGCCCCCTAATAAAACAACAAAGACCCCCAAAATAAAAAATGCCCTACCCTATTCTAAATTACTAAAGTTCAAAGCTCTTTTACCTTACCAGCCCTGAACAGGGCCCTTTGCGGGGCATGCCCCAAGAAGTTCAGCTCTTTTGCCTGTAAAAAAAAACATACAATACCCCCCCCAACATTACAACCCACCACCCACATACCCCTAATCTAACCCAAACCCCCCTTAAATAAACCTAACACTAAGCCCCTGAAGATCTTCCTACCTTATCTTCACCCTGCCAGGTTCACCGATCCGTCCTGAAGAGCTCCTCCGATGTCCTGATCCAAGCCCAAGCGGGGGGCTGAAGAGGTCCATGATCCGGCTGAAGTCTTCATCCAAGCGGGAGCTGAAGAGGTCCATGATCCGGCTGAAGTCTTCATCCAAGCGGGAGCTGAAGAGGTCCATGATCCAGATGAAGTCTTCTATCAACGGCATCTTCAATCTTCTTTCTTCCGGATCCATCTTGCAGACCTCCGACGCGGAACATCCTGCTGGCCCGACGGACTAACGACGAATGAAGGCTCCTTTAAGGGACGTCATCCAAGATGGCGTCCCTCGAATTCCGATTGGCTGATAGGATTCTATCAGCCAATCGGAATTAAGGTAGGAATATTCTGATTCAGAATCAAGTTCAATCCGATTGGCTGATCCAATCAGCCAATCAAATTGAGCTTGCATTCTATTGGCTGATCGGAACAGCCAATAGAATGCGAGCTCAATCTGATTGGCTGATTGAATCAGCCAATCGGATTGAACTTGAATCTGATTGGCTGATTCCATCAGCCAATCAGAATTTTACTACCTTAATTCCGATTGGCTGATAGAATCCTATCAGCCAATCGGAATTCGAGGGACGCCATCTTGGATGACGTCCCTTAAAGGAGCCTTCATTCGTCGTTAGTCCATCGGGCCAGCAGGATGTTCCGCGTCGGAGGTCTGCAAGATGGATCCGGAAGAAAGAAGATTGAAGATGCCGTTGATAGAAGACTTCATCCGGATCATGGACCTCTTCAGCTCCCGCTTGGATGAAGACTTCAGCCGGATCATGGACCTCTTCAGCTCCTGCTTGGATGAAGACTTCAGCCGAATCATGGACCGCTTCAGCCCCCCGCTTTGGCTTGGATCAGGACATCGGAGGAGCTCTTCAGGACGGACCGGTGAACCTGGCAGGGTGAAGATAAGGTAGGAAGATCTTCAGGGGCTTAGTGTTAGGTTTATTTAAGGGGGGTTTGGGTTAGATTAGGGGTATGTGGGTGGTGGGTTGTAATGTTGGGGGGGGGGGGTATTGTATGTTTTTTTTACAGGCAAAAGAGCTGAACTTCTTGGGGCATGCCCCGCAAAGGGCCCTGTTCAGGGCTGGTAAGGTAAAAGAGCTTTGAACTTTAGTAATTTAGAATAGGGTAGGGCATTTTTTATTTTGGGGGTCTTTGTTGTTTTATTAGGGGGCTTAGAGTAGGTGTAATTAGTTTAAAATTGTTGTAATATTTTTCTTATGTTTGTAAATATTTTTTTATTTTTTGTAACTTAGTTCTTTTTTATTTTTTGTACTTTAGCTAGTTTATTTAATTGTATTTATTTGTAGGAATTGTATTTAATTAATTTATTGATAGTGTAGTGTTAGGTTAATTGTAACTTAGGTTAGTATTTATTTTACAGGTAATTTTGTAATTATTTTAACTATTTTAGCTATTAAATAGTTCTTAACTATTTAATAGCTATTGTACCTGGTTAAAATAAATACAAAGTTACCTGTAAAATAAATATAAATCCTAAAATAGCTATAATATAATTATAATTTATATTGTAGCTATATTAGGATTTATTTTACAGGTAAGTATTTATCTTTAAATAGGAATAATTTATTTAATAAGAGTTAATTAATTTCGTTAGATGTAAATTATATTTAACTTAGGGGGGTGTTAGTGTTAGGGTTAGACTTAGCTTTAGGGGTTAATACATTTATTAGAATAGCGGTGAGCTCCAGTCGGCAGATTAGGGGTTAATAATTGAAGTTAGGTGTCGGCGATGTTAGGGAGGGCAGATTAGGGGTTAATACTATTTATTATAGGGTTAGTGAGGCGGATTAGGGGTTAATAACTTTATTATAGTAGCGCTCAGGTCCGGTCGGCAGATTAGGGGTTAATAAGTGTAGGCAGGTGGAGGCGACGTTGTGGGGGGCAGATTAGGGGTTAATAAATATAATATAGGGGTCGGCGATGTTAGGGCAGCAGATTAGGGGTACATAGGGATAATGTAAGTAGCGGCGGTTTACAGAGCGGCAGATTAGGGGTTAATAATAATATGCAGGGGTCAGCGATAGCGGGGGCGGCAGATTAGGGGTTAATAAGTGTAAGGCTAGGGGTGTTTAGACTCGGGGTACATGTTAGAGTGTTAAGTGCAGACGTAGGAAGGGTTACCGCATAGCAAACAATGGGGCTGCGTTAGGAGCTGAACGAGGCTTTTTTGCAGGTGTTTGGTTTTTTTTCAGCTCAAACAGCTCCATTGTTTCCTATGGGGGAATCGTGCACGAGCATGTTTTTGAGGCTGGCCGCTTGCGTAAGCAACTCTGGTATCGAGAGTTGAAGCTGTGTTAAAAATGCTCTACGCTCCTTTTTTGGAGCCTAACGCAGCCATTCTGTGGACTCTCAATACCAGAGTTATTTTTATGGTGCGGCCAGAAAAAAGCCGGCGTTAGTTTTTCGGGTTGTTACCGACAAAACTCCAAATCTAGCCGTCTGTTCCTACAATTGCTTCAAACAATAATTGTGGGTTCTCCTGTAGTTGGATAGAAGCAAGTAGCACTGTGGAGTAAATCCTTGTTAACTTGCAAAGCACTGGTGTAATATATATATATATATATATATATATATATTTATTATATCTCTCCCACACTTTTTTTTTATTATTAAAGTTCACCTTGAAATTTGGCTGATTTGTTGCTATTTTGTGAATATTCTGTGCTGTGAATCTTCACTGATCCATTATATAAAACACACAGGCCCCCATTTTAATCTCTTGGAATTCTGTGCAATGTGATTTTTTTTAATCTTTTTTTTATTTATTCCAATCCCATAGAATAACTGGCAAAACATTCAGATTAGTGAACAAAGTGACAGCAAAATCTAGTTAAAAGGACAATCAACTCCAGAATTTTAATTTTTAAAGATAGATAATCCCTTTATTACCCGTTCCGAGTTTTGCATAATCAACACAGTTATATTAATATACTTTTTACCTCTGTGATTACCTTGTATCTAAACCTCTGCAGACTGCCGTTATCTCAGTTACAGTGACAAACTTGCATTTCAGCCAATGAGTGCTGACTCCTAAATAACCACATGGACGTGAGCACAATGTTATCTAAATGGCACACATGAACTAACACCCTCTAGCTGTGAAAACTGTCAAATGCATTGAGAGAAGAAACCGTTTTAAAAAATTAGCACCTTATTTTGGTTTTGTTGTGGTGTTTTTTTTTATATTTTACTTAATTTTTTTCATACAAACCAATTGAGAAAATACAGTGATTATAGGGTGTTGGAAATGTTTTTGTCACTTAAACAAGTATGTATTATCCTTGCCATGTTTGTTATATGATTAAATAAGAAATGGTGAGCCGAGGGGGGGGGGGGGGGCCTCTTTGCCCTAAAATGCCCAGGCCTTTTTTTGGTCCCAGTCCGGCTCTGCCGGAGTGGAGCTACTTGGGGAACTGGGGGTTTTGGACACCCCTACCCCCTAATCTTTACCGAGCTGTAACTCTGGTCCCCAGTAACGAATCATGCCGCTTTTTGTGGCATCTGCGGACCGAGAGCTTTAAAATGACAGAAGTGCCGCCGCTCCACTGGGATCACCCCGAAACCTGCTATGGAGGCACCAGCCTGTCTGGAGGGGCGGGAATGGCGGGAAAATTGTGGGATTGTCCTTTGTCTTATGGAGATGAGTTCCTGTATAAATGCTGTGTGTTTGTCCCAATAAAGAGTTCTTCTTTGTTCCACCTAAATGCTAGTTGTCTAGTTATTTGGGTGGGGATTGCAGAAATCACTTTCTCTCTGCTACATAGCAGCTGGTTCCAGGTGTTGGAAGATCGTTTTGGCGGAGCTACCCAGTCAGGGTAGCAGGGGATCTGTCACAGTGGTGGCAGCAGTGGGATGCTTCCATATACCTGGAACGTTCAACCCACCACCTGAAAACTTCTGTGGATGGAACGCTATGATCGGCTCCGGAAAGAAGCAGTGAAAGCCTTGCTGCTTACTAGAGGGATAGCTACCGGCAGCAAGACAAAAGAAGCCATCATAGCCGAGCTGATGGCAGATGACCAGGCTAGGGCCCCCGATATGGAAGTGGGTGGTAGCTGAGATAGCGACTCCACGGAACCTCTTACCAGGGGACTACATTATCCAGTCTGGATGATCAAATCCGATGGAGAATATCCCTCCTGGGACCCAACCCATCCCCAGAAACTGTCGTTAGGACTATATCCGAGGCCAGCCAGATTTGCATGCTGGATCTCCAGAAAGATCTGGGGGGAGACTTGTTAGCCCCCCGAGAACCCGAACCAAGATACAGGAAGCTACCTTACGAGGCTTTTAGGGCATTTAAGGATGATGGGGCTGAAGAGGTCGACTGCTACTTCCAGTACTTCGAGACCCAGTGCAGGTTGCATGGGATTGCCGCCTTAGACCGAGTCCCAATCTTGGCTGGAAAGCTGGCCGGCAAGGCGGTGGAAGCTTTCCAGACTGTTCCTCCTGAGGAGGAGAAGGACTATGACCAGGTGAAGGAAGGCATCCTTATCCGGACACAGACAAGAAGGCCAACCATATACCGAGTGGACCCACCGGTTAGCTCGCTCCTTGAACTATTGGATTACAGGTTGCCACATAAACACACTGGAGGAGGCACTGTAGCTTATCCTCCTGGAGCAATTTTACTCCCGCATCTCGGCCGAGATCCAGGACTGGATTAAGGATAGGAAACCAAGGACTGCTGATCAGGCGGCCATCCTGGCTGACCAATATGTGGATGACCGGTGCCAGACCCGCCCCACCCTGGCTACAGGCCAGGCTCCAGTACCTACCCGACAACCACAACCCCGTCCGATTCTTGCTTCCCAGGTCGGACGCACAGACTCCCCCAAGTGTTTTGAATGCGGACAGGTGGGACACCTCCAATACCACTGCCCACACAAGACAACCACAGCCTCTCCACACCTGCAGCCAAAGCACCCCCCAACCCGCAGTGAGCTTGAGCTACAGCCCCAGGATACCAAGCGGCCACCCACTACACTTATGAGGACAACCCCGACCATTCTGTCGAATGGGACAATCGCCAGCATCATTGCCAGAAAGTTCTGGTCAACAAACAGGCTGCCCAGGGATTAAGGGACACTGGTGCTACTCTCACCTTGATCCAGCCTCACCTGGCCCCCAACTCCAGAGTTGCTGTGGATATAGTAGGACCATTAGCCCGACCCAGTCCCTGCAGAAAGAAATATATTCTCACTGTGGTGGACTATGCCACCCTGTACCGGGATGCAATCCCTCTGGCCAATATCCATGCGGAAACCGTGGCAGATGCCCTGCTCCGGATATTCACCAGGTTAGGCTTCCCCGGGAAATGATCTCCGATCAGGGAGCACAGTTTACTGCGGACATTACTAGTCAGCTATGGAAGCTGTGCGGCATTAATCCCCTGCACAGCACGCCATATCACCCCCAAACTAATGGGTTATGCGTTAGGTATAATTTAACTTTAAAGCAGATGCTGAGGACCTTCTCCATCACCCACTAAGATTGGGAAAGATTCTTTCCGCACCTCCTCTTTGCCTACAGAGATCTGCCCCAGGAATCTAGAGGGTTTTCCCTGTTTGAGTTAGTTTACAGTAGGCAGTTACGGGGACCCTTGGACCTTATTAGATGACACTGGGAAGGGGGCTCCAAGGAGGAAGGACACTCCATTGTGGAGTACGTCCTTTGCCTCCGGGATAGACTGAAGGATCTCACCGACCAAGTTCGGGGGAACCTCCAAAGTGCTCAGAGTAAGCAGAAGCGGTGGTACGACAGAAATGTTTGTACCCGCACACTGATAGTGGGACAGAAGGTGCTTGCCCTGAAGCCTATCAGAACAGACACGTTACAGGCTGCCTGGCAAGGCCCTTACCGGGTAGAAGAGCAGATTAATGACACCACCTACCTAATAGCCAAATACTCAGATGGCAGGATCCAGAGAACCTTCCATGTGAACATGCTGAAGGTATACTCCGGGCCGCGATATGTGCCCCGGCTGTAGAGGACTCAGAGAGTCTCCCCATGCCGGAGCTTCCCCTTCCCAACGAAACCCCCCAGGGAATAGCTGATATCAGGGGCTGCCCAGAGGCAGCAAGTCCAGCACTTACTAGAAGGCTGGAAAAATATGTTCTCTAATGTCCCCGGGTATATCACAGTGTCCATACAGAGTCCCCAAAGTCGTCAGAGACAGTATGCATCGGGAGCTCCGGGAATGTTGGACCTCGGTGTTATTGAACCATCCAACAGTCCCTGGGCCTCCCTGGTGGTACTGGTACCCAAGAAAGATGGCACTACCCGGTTCTGCATTGACTACCGTAAGCTCAATGACAGAACCACCACCAACGCCTACCCCAACCCCTGAGTTGATGACCTCCTAGACAGAATTGCCCAAGGTAATTTCCTGACCACCCTTGACCTCTGCAAGGGATACTGGCAGATCCCTCTAGACCCCGAGTCAGCCCCCAATTTTGCCTTCATCACCCCTTTTGGCCTCTACCATTTCACGGTAATGCCATTTGGGATGAAGAAAGATCCAGCCACCTTCCAGAGAATGGTGGATCGCCTGCTGGATGGCCTCCAGGACTATGTCTGCGCATATCTGGATGACATTGTCATCTTTAGCGACACCTGGGAGAACCATTTGGTCCACCTAGGCATCGTCCTAGATAGCCTCAGGGCTGCCGGGCTCACTCTGAAGCCCAACAAATGCACTATAGGGTGCTCGGAGGTCCAGTACCTGGGCCACCAAGTGGACTGTGGGAAGCAGCGGCCAGAACTGGCCAAAGTTGAGGCATTGGCAAACTGGTCCACCCCTTGAACCAAGACCCAAGTCTTAGCAATCCTAGGAACCACCTGTTATTATCGACGGTTCGATCCTAATTACAGTACCCTGGCAAAACCCCTGACCGACCTGACCCGTAAAAGACTGCCTGACAGGTCCTGTGGTCCCCAGAATGCAAGACTGCCTTTCAGAGCCGCAAGGCTGCTTTGGTCTCTGGAGATAATGGACGCTTGCTAGTAGTTGTTGAGTTTAGCTCTGTAGCCCTTCAACTTCAACGTTCAATACAGGTCAGGAAAAAGCAATGGGAATGCTGATGGACTTTCCCGACAGACTGAACTAGAGTGCTCCTCGGACAGCCCCAAGTAGACCTGTGTGGATCTAGCTGGTTCTGCCAAACTGGAAGGGGGGAGTTGTCATGGGCACCAGGCTGCAAGGGTTAAACCCCATACCCCACTACTACCTCACCCCTGTTGTTTCTTAGCGGACTTGGGCTTCTCAGAGCCACAGTGATCTCTAGGAATCTTTGTGTGCTTGTTTTTGGGTTCCTACTTTGTCAGAGAAGAGCTGGCCTCTGACCGGAAAAACCCTCCTAGGCTGGCTGGACTACTGGAACTCCCAGTTGGCCACCTCACAACAAACACCCGCCTAACCCCTCTCCGGCTGGCCTGTCTCCTGGAACTCCCGGTCGGCTACAGAACAGCAGGACATCCGCTAACTTTGCCCCTGGTCGCCCCAGCGGCCCTTTGTCCCAGAGCTCTGCTCTTTTGGTGGAATATGCGTCCTCTGCCAAACTTCTGGAGACTGGGAGTCATCTTGTCAGCCAGTATTTTGGTATAACCCAGGCATTAATGGTGCCATCTATAAATGTCATCTCCCCAACACCTTTTCCAGTCATGCAGCCCATATCGTCACACTCCCACCTCCATGATTCACTGTTGGGACTATGCATTCACTGTAATAATCCTGACCAGGTTCATACCAAACATGCTGCACCCCATCTGAGCCGAATTTTTTTTATCTTGGTCTTGGCCATCTTACCAAATAATGTGCTTCCAGTATTCATCAGGCTTTTCATGTTGTTTAGCAAAGTTTAATGTTGCAGTTTTGTGCTGAAGAGCAAGCAATGTTTTTTTCCTTGGATGCTGTCCATAGAAGTTGACACTATGCAATGTCCTTAGCACTGTCTGAGCTGTCACAGAAACTCAAATTTCTATTGATAATCCCTAAGCCAAATCTGAAGCACTTGCCTTGAGGCAAATCTGAAGCACTTGCCTGTTGCCTGTTTTTCAGAGCTAGATTGTGCAAGTAGTGCACTGTCCGTGGCGTCATTTTAGTAGGACAGCCACTGCGGCTCTGATTTTTGGCACTGTGTATCGATCTATACCTCCTGATTACTGCTGCAACTGCGTTTTGACTGATTTTTAGTTGGTCACCAATCTTCCTGTATCCTTTTCCATCTTTGTGAAGTCTCACAATCAGATTTTTCAATTCCTCTGGTAATTCTTTTCCATGTGGAGACATGATGCAGACTTGCAGATAGACACAGCTCATTGGTCAAAAAATTAGACTGTTTTGGTAACTATGCTCATGTAATTAGGCTAATTGGAAATCATAGGTGTACTCAATTTTGTTTCAGTGATCTGATGAGTGTCAGTGACCACAGGTGTATTCACTTTTGTTGCATTACGTTTCTACTTTGGGGCCTGTATTTTCAATATAATATTTCTAAAGTATTTGTTTTTGATTGTTTATAATACTAAATACTCTACTTGTCAACTTAGAAATAAAACAATTATTGAGAGGGGATACTATTTTGAATAATTTGATATTTAAGTGATATTCCCCAGGGGTGTACTCACTTCTGTTGTATACTGTATATATATATATATATATATATATATATATATATAACTCCATATTATATAAAATAGTATCATCATTTCTATATAAAAGACTTTTGAAATTCCTGAGATTAATGAACTCATGAACCTCTAATTTATTACCTTAGACTTGAGGAGGACTTTAGGGAAATAAAGCAGTAAGGGTAACTCACTTAAGCAAATATAAGCTGGAGTCTAGCTTAGAGGTATTTACGTTCCAGCGATACGGAATTTGGCGGCGCTTTACAAATAAATGATGATAATAATAATAATATTTTAAAAATATTAGTTAAAAACTAGCTTGGAGGTATGCAGTACCTGACTTACAAGTGTAGCGACTAAAGATCAGCAGTACTTTAATCATATATTATATCCTACTTATCAGTATATAAACAAGTGATCTATTTGAAAATAATATTATCAAGCAGTTACTGACACATAATACTAACTGTGGCTGTCTATCTCTTGGTAACAGTTGACTAGGTCCCTCTATAAATGACAACCACAGCATGACTCCCAGGTAAATGCAGAGGGGTTAATCATACTTGTAGCAATTAAAGAATAGAAATTTTCACTTACAATATCTTATTAGGTGCTAGGAACACGTTACTAACAATAACCTAAAGGGACACTGAACCCAAAAATTTTCTTCCGTGATTCAGATAGAGCATGCCATTTCAAGCAACTTTCTAATTTACTCCTATTATCACATTTTCTTCATTCTCTTGGTATGTTTATTTTAAAAGCAAGAATGTAAGTTTAAATGCCGGCCCATTTTTGTTGAACAACCTGGGTTGTCCTTGCTGATTGAACAGCACCAATAAACAAGTGCTGTCCATTGTTCTGAACCAAAAATGTACTAGCTCCTTAGCTTTGATGCCTTCTTTTTTAAATTAAGATAGCAAGAGAACAAAGAAAAATTGATAATAGGAGTAAATTAGAAAGTTGCTTAAAATTACATGCTCTATCTGAATCATGAAAGAAAAAAATTTGGGTTCAGTATCCATTTAAAACATGTAAAGTACAAGATATTAAACAAGCAGATAATATAACCAGGAGTATAGCCTCACAATATGTACCTAAAGAGCAAACAGCAGCCTCAACATAAGTACATTTCAGGGTCTCACTCTGAGGGTGGAGCTTAAATGCTGAGCTGAATTTAGATGTCAAAGTGTTGTGTTTTTTTGCAGCTAGTAGTGCATTGCTGCTCCTGCTCTTGATTTATGAATAGGAAGTGGAAGCTTAAAAGTACTTGATGATGAAATGCGAGTGTCTTTATCTAATATTCCACCAAATATTTATAAACTGTGTTCATCCCATCAACCTCATACATCCCATTAAAATAGTAAGTGTCCCTATCTCTACTGTGTCGCGAAATGATGTAGGTCTAAAAAGTGTGTCACCAACATGAAAAGTTTGGAAAGCTCTGCTCTAAGGTATGTCCAAAAGCAAAACATGGCCATAACCCAGGAACATCCCATGGAAACTTTTGTAGTATACAAACAGTTCCCAATATAGAAGGGGAAGATGTGCTGGTTATATATGTCTGGTTGACATTAGTCCCCTAGTAGCGTAGAGCACAAGGAAACACATCTAATGCCACTCTGCTCCCCCTGTGTTGTAACATCCTGAGCTTCTGCTCACTGATCACTAATCAGACCCCAGCTATGCCCAGGGAGGCCAGCTTCACTATCCCTGGCTATGGCACTCTAATGTTAGACTCACTCTTGTGCATAGTAGGATAGGATCCAGCTGTACTATGTGTGTCTCCATGTGCCTGGCCAGCCGAGGTAACCCTCTGCACCTCCAAGCTCATCTCCCCAAGATCTGGTGTGCTGCTTCATAAGCTCAAAACCTGAGGGTCATCGTCTGTTTGCATAGTTGCACAAACGTCTTGTAATTCCAAAGGCTGAATAATCCGTAGCAGGTTATCAAATCTGAGTTGCCCTTTCAAAATCCATCAAAAGAGCCTGTACATCTATGTATATGTCCTCCATACTGGTAATAGTAGACTCAGAAGTTATAAAATATAGATATTGCTCAGTCCAGCAAGTTATCCTCTTTCCCATGAAGTATAGTTTTGCACTGGATGACATCCTCCACTCTAGATTACATGGCAGAATTTAAATCTCTCAGCCAGAGCTCCCAGTTTAGCGGCCATTTTCGGCCATAGCCGAAATCTTAAATACATTGCTTTCATGGATATCAAACAACTGCAAACACAACACAGTTTTATTAAAAAAATAAATCTTTGTTAAATGTATGTGTGGCACAATTATTGGCACCCTTATAGTCAATACTTTGTGCTACCTCCCTTTGTCAAAATAACAGTTTTCTCCTATACTGCCTGATGAGGTTGAAGAATACATGGCAAGGGATCTGAGCCACTTACAAGTTTATCCTGGAAGAAAACTTGTTCCCTTCTGCTCTGACAATGTTCCCCAACTCTGAATTCTGTGGATTGTTTTTTTCCGTCAGGACAATGCTCCATGCTACACAGCTACAGTAGGTCAATCTAGGTGTGGATGGAGGACTAGCAGTTCAAGACCCTGCCATGACCAGCCCAATCTACAGACCTGAAACCCATTAAAAACCTTTGGAATGTGATCAAGAGGAAGATGAATGGTCACAAGCCATGGTCAAGCTGAGCAGCTTGAATTTTTGCGCCAGGAGTGGCACAAAGTCCATTCAACAACAATGTAAAAGACTGGTGGAGAGCATGGCAAGATGCATTAAAGTTGGGATTGAAAATTTGTTTTCCCTACCAAATACTGATTTCTGAACTCTTGCTAAGTTAAAATATTAGTATTGTGGTATTTAAAAATCAATATGAACTTGTTTTCTTTGCATTATACGAGGTCTGAAAACATTGCATCTTACTTTCATACATGTGGTGAGAGTCCACAAACCATTACTTTTCTACCACTAGGAGGAGGCAAAGATTACCAAACAACAAGAGCCCTATAAAACCCCTCCCAACTCACACATACCTTAGTCTTTACTTTGTCTCCGCTGGAGGTGGTTGAAGAATGAAGATGCATGTGATTCTTCAGAGAAAGAAGTTTTCAGTCTATGCTGAGGCCCAGTTCCCCTCAGAGTAAGTCAGAGGGATGTATTTGGGGTAGGGTTTGTGTTGCTTTGTTTTCATCTCAGGGACGTGTCTTCTGCCTCCCTTTATGGATCTACAGATATACTCCTATCCCATAACTTCTTCTGATATGTTTCAATACTGATTTGGCTATTTGCTACTTGATTGCTATATTGCTTTATTTCTTAACATATAGACACTCATTTAGCTATGTTATGGGCACTTTTTGATTTTAAAAGTTTATCTATAAATTTTTATATATATATGGCCCTGGGACAGAGCTTTCACTATTTCCCTTGCTTTCGGGTGGCGTGTTTTTTGGTGCCATCCTGTTTTCGCACGTGTTTTGGTGTGCTTATTGTAAAAAAGCTGAAGTGCCCTTTTCAACTAATTTATGTGACTCATGTTTAGATTTGTTAATGCATACAGAACAATCTAATGCTGTTTCTTTGGGTACTAATGCACCTACTCTTTGTTGATTACAGATTAATGCTGAAGTGGTGCCTCCTGTCATGAAGTGTTTCATCAAGGCTGCAGTCTCTGAGGCGTTGGCTGCTGTCCCGCCTTCAAATAAACTTAAAAGGTCAGTTCTGATTTTACCTTCTACAAGTTCTATGTGTCCTGATCCCAGGGATACTGTTGTATCTTCAGATGGTGAAATTTCCTCTGGGGATGAGGATTCTCATGTGAAGTAGAACCTGATATTTCCTCTTTTTTTTTCAAGTTGAACAAATTCGTACTCTTTTAAAAGAGGTCTTAGTCACTTTAGGGGTTAAAGATCCTAAAACTTCTACTGATAAACCTTATAATTGTTTTAATTGTTAATATCCCTGACTTTTTTCCTGTGCCTGATGCTGTCTCTGGCATGATTGCTAGGAAATGGTCTAAGCCATGTATGTCTGCATCCTTCTGCAAGTCTTAAAAGATTATATTATTTACCTGCTGCTAATCTAGAGTTTTGCGAAACAGTTCCCAAGGTGGATGGGGCTATTTCCACTATGGCCAAATGTACTACTATTCCTTTGGAAGACAGTACTTCTTTTAAAGGGACAGTCAACACCAGAATTTTTGTTGTTTAAAAAGATAGATAATTCCTTTATTACCCATTCCCCAGTTTTGCATAACCAACACAGTTATAATAATACACGTTTTACCTCTGTGATCACCTTGCATCTAAGCCTCTGCAAACTGCCCTCTTATTTCAGTTCTTTTGACAGACTTGCATTTTAGCCAATCAGTGCTCACTCCTAGGTAACTTCACGTGCGTGAGCTCAATGTTATATATATGAAACACATGAACTAACACCCTCTAGTGGTGAAAAGCTGTCAAAATGAATTCATATTAGAGGCAGCCTTTAAGGTCTAAGAAATTAGCATATGAACCTCATAGGTTTAGCTTTCAACTAAGAATACCAAGAGAACAAAGCAAAATTGGTGATAAAAGTAAATTGGAAAGTTGTTTAAAATTACATTCCCTATTTGAATCATGAAAGTTTATTTTGGAGTTGACTGCCCCTTTAAAGACCCCTTAGACAGAAAGTTAGAATCTTTTCATAGAAGGGCTTTTCTACATGCTGGTTATATTCTTAGGTCAACTATTTCTATTGCTGATGTGGCTGCTGCTTCTACCTACTAGTTATTCAGTCTTTCAGAGCAGTTATCTGATGGCCCTGTTAGTGCAAATTTATTGAGTTGGCTTCAGAGTGCCAATTCTTTTTTTTGTGATGCTGTTTAATATTATGAAAATTAATGTAAAACTCATGTCTTTAGCAATTCTTGCCAGGAGGGCCTTGTGGCTTAAGTCCTGGAATGCTGATATGGTGTCTAAATCTAGATTATTGTCTCTTTCTTTTCAGGGAAAGAAGTTATTTGGGTCTGATTTGGATTATATTATTTCTACTTTTACTGGAGGTAAAGGAGATTTTCTTCCCCAGGACAGGAAGTCTAAAGGAAAATCCAAAGCTTCTAATCATTTTCGTTAATTTCGTTAGAATAAAGAACAGAAAACTGACTCCTCTGTTCAAAAGGAAGGTTCCTCTGGTTTAGTCTGGAGACCTAATGCTAACTAGAACAAGTCAACAGGGTAAGAAATCTGTCCCCTTTTCTAAAACCGCATGTAGGTGTGGCCCCCGCCCCAGTAGTTGTGGTAGAGGGCCAATGTTCTGTCCAATGTTCTAAGGAATCCTTGAAAAGCTCAAGCTTTTCTTCAATCTTTCTCAGATCTGGAAGATATGGGAGTGATTGTTCCAGTTCCTTTGCAGGAACAGGGGATGGGATTTTATTCAAATCTCTTCATTGTTCCAAAGAAGGAAGGTACTTTCAGACCAGTTCTGGATCTAAAGACTCTGAACAAGTTCGTAAAGATTCCATCTTTCAGAATGGAAAGTATCAGGACTATTCTGCCTTTTGTTCAGCTATGTCAGTTTATGTCCACAATATATTTAAAGGATGCTTAACATCATATTCCAATTCACAGAGAACATTACCAGTTTCTGAGGTTTGCTTTTCTGGACAAGCACTCAGTTTGTTCCTCTTCTATTTGGTCCTGCTACAGAGAAGAAGAATATATGTTGGTTCAAACTCTATCTTTTACTTTAGCACATTTTCACACCAATCAACTATTGTTGTTTCTTCAAAAACATGGTTGGAGGATCAATTTTCCAAAGAGTTCTTTGCTTCCTCAAACTCAATGTCCATGAGTCTTTCTCTAACATAGCAGAGATGGTTGAAATTGGTGTCAGCTTGTCTGAACTTTCAAACTATTTTGTTTCCTTCTGTGGCTCTGTGTATGGAAGTAATAGGTCTCATAACTGCAGCTTCAGATGTAATTCCATTTGCTTGATTTCACATGAGACCTCTTCAGCTTTGTATGCTGCATCAATGGTGCAGGGATTATATTCAGCTCAAAACATTTTTTTAGATCCCAGTACAAGGCAGTCTATAACTTGGTGGTTGGATCATCAGTTTATTATTTAGGGAGCTTCTTTTGCTCGTCCTACCTGGACTGTGATCACTACTTTCAGGTTGGGTAGCTGTTTGGGGTGGGGTATCGGGGAGCTGTTTGGGGTGGGGTGTTTGGGGTGGGGTATCTGACAGCACAGTGGGTTTGGGATCCTTGTGAGGCTAGGTTGCTAATCAATGTTCTAGAACTCCATGCAATTTTAAGAGCCAGTCAAGCTTGGTCTCTGTTGAAAAGGTAGTCTTATTTCCGTTTCATGACAGACAATGTTACAGCAGTAGCTTATGTCAACCATCAGGGGGGAACTCACAGTTCCCTGGCTATGATGGAGGTGATGGAGGTGTCTTGAATTTTCTCTTGGGCAGAAACCAAATCTTGTCTAGTTTCTGCCATTCACATTCCAGGAGTGACCAATTGGGAGGCAGCCTTTTTCAGTCATCAGTCTCTACATTCAGGAGAGTAGCTTCTTCATCAGGATCTGTTCAATCATATTGTGGATCTTTGGGGTCTCCCAGAAATAGACCTGATGGCCTCTAGTTTGAACAACAAACTTCCCAGGTACTTTGCAAGGTCCAGGTATACTCAGACAAATAGTGGATGCTCTAGTAGTTCCTTGGTCATTCCAGCCTGCTTATCTCCTCTGGTTCTTCTTTCCAGAGTGATTTACAAGATAAGACTAAAGATGTTATTTGTCATCCTTCTACTTGGTCAGCGCTATGGAATTTTGCGGCGCTATACAAATAAATGATAATAATAATAAATAATAATCCTGATTGCCCCAGTGTGGCCTCACAGGATTTGGTATGCAGATCTGGTTCAGATGTCCAGTTGCCCTCCTTGGCCTCTTCCTATGCCATCAGACCTTCTGTCCAAAGGTCCTTTTTTGAGATCCATCTGGATCTCAATTCTCTAAGCTTGATGACATAGAAATTGAACGCTTAGTTCTGCGACATAGGGGTTTCTCAGATTCTGTGATTGAAACTCTGATTCAGGCACATAAACCTGTTTCTAGGAAGATTTATCACAAGGTTTGGAAAACTTTAATTTCTTGGTGTATAAATCATGTTTTTCTCCTGGCATTCTTTTAGTATTCCTAGAATTCTTCAATTTTTGCAGGATTACCTAGATAAGGATTTATTTGCCATTTCCCTGAAAGAGCAAATTTCAGCTCTTTCAGTGTTGTACCACAGAAAGATTACTAATCTTTCTGATGTTCATTATTTTGTTCAGGCTCTGGACTGAATTATTCCTGTTATCAAGTCTATTTCTCCTTCTTGGAATCTAAACCTAGTGTTAAAGGTTTTGAAGGCTCCTCCTTTTGAGCCTATACATAAATTAGACATTAAACTACTTTCTTGAAAAGTGTTATTTCTTTTGTCAATTTCCTCTGCTAGATTAGATTCTGACTTTTTGTTGTGAGCGTCCTTAATTGATTTTTCATTAAGATAAGGCTATTTTATGGACATCATTTATTTTTTTTTGCCTAAGGTTGTTTCTTTAGATAACTTTGGAAGAGAGAGTGTTGTTTCTTCTTTGTGTCCTAATCCTAAGAATGCTTCTGAAAAATATTTGCATTCTCTGGATGTTGTTAGGGCATTGAAATATTATGTTGATGCTACTAAGGATTTTAGACAAACTCTGCTATTTCACAGAGCTTATTTGGAGGCCGGTCAGCCTCCACCGCAGCGGATTGCAGCTCATTCTACTTGGTCAATTGCCACTTCTTGGGCTTTTAAGAATGAGGCTTCAAATAATTATTTGGGTTGTGGATTTATTTTCTCAGTGAAAAATATGTTTTTAAATCCCTCCCTTTTATGTTATTACTTGTGGACTCCACAGCTTGGCTATTAGTTCCCTTGCGTAATGGATCGTGGACTCTCACCACCTGTATGAAAGAATACATAATTTATACTTACCTGATAAATTCATTTGTTTTATGGTGGTGAGAGTCCCCGAGACCCCATCCTTTGTTTTTTTGGGGGGGTTAGATTTTTTTCAGCACATCTTTTTTTTTTCCTGCTCCTTTTTGTCTCCTATTTCTTTTTTATACCTCACTTGCTTGGCTATACATTAGACTGGGGAATGTGTGAGGTGGGAGGGTTTTTATAGAGCTCTTAGGGTTTGGGAATCTTTGCCCTCCTACTAGTGGTAGAGAAGAGTAGTTATCATGAGTTAAGGATCGTGGACTCTCACCATCATGAAATAAATTAATTTATCAGGTAAGCATAACTTATGGTTTTTTTGACAGTTGCCATTTTCTGCATATAAATGCTCTACATGACAATATATTTATTTGTAATTTGGGAGAAATGTTGTCAGTAGTTTATTGAATAAACTTAAATGTTAATTTTACTCAAACACATACCTATAAACGGTAAAACCAGAGAAGCTGATAATTTTGCAGTGATCTCTTTCCCCCCCCCCCCCCCCCCCAGAGCTATATATATATACTGTACTGTATACTTACTGTATAATAAAATAATTCTTGCTTTATTTCAGTTTTTTTGTGCCTATTATCAGTTATCAATAAGCCTTTTTCAAGACATGAATATCTATAAAGTGAATATATATAAATGGTGTTACCGAAAAAGACATACCCACATGTACAAACAATTTTTGACTTACTATTTTCATGTCATCAATAAATGTGTATAAACACCAGTTTTTTTATACGCAGAATAGCAGTTATTGCCGCCTACGTTTATGTAGAAAAATAATATATATATATATTTTTATCATATACTATTAATTTTAGTTGTTTAATTTAGTGCAATACATAATAGAACTAAAGTACTATGGGCCAGATTACAAGTGAAGTGCAACATATTGTTTTGCGAAAACAATATTTGCGCTCCACTTAATAATACCAGCTCACGCAGGTTAGTTGCAATGTAAACCTTGCGTTTGCCTTGCACATAAGCTTTGCGCTCACAAGAGCGTGCTTCTATATGCTCCAATAGGAGCGTCATTCTCATGCCGCGTATGAGGGGATAAGTCGCGTAGCGATGGTCAGCAAATTGAAATGTACAGTATATGATTATATACATATATATTTATGTGTTTATATGTGCTTATATATATTTACAGGGAACACACAGTTCCCCTCAGACCGCAATGTAAGACACTTTTTTAGTGCCAGTTTTTTTCTAACACTCACAACTTTTAACCCCTAAAAATGGCTTTGTGCAGAAGTTTTTTATTTTAAAAAAAGGCTAAAAATGTTTTAATAAAAAACTAAAAGACTCTCTGGTTAATTTTCTGAGCGATAATGGATGGTTATTTATAATGGATAGTAATTTGTAATGGGTGGTTATATATCGCACGCCTGTAAACTGGCGAATTTGCCCATTTATGGGCACGCAATAAATTAGTGATCCACTTGTAATCTAGCCCTATGTAGTTTAATACCCTTCATATCGGATAGTTTGTTCTTTAATTTTAGTTTGCAACAAGTTATTATTATTATTATTATCATTATCAGATATTTATAAAGCGCCAGCAGATTATGCAGCGCTATACAAGTAATAATAAAACATTACAGGGATGCATTACATACACAAACAAACAAGTACAGTAGGGGTACATTACAGTTGTAGGTGCAATAATTGAGTTATACAAAAGGAGATAAATGCCCTGCCCTTGAGCACAATCAGTAGTAGATCACTTTAAAATACTATCGCCTAGATTTAGAGTTTGGCGTTAGCCGTCAAAACCAGCGTTAGGGGCTCCTAACGCTGGTTTTGGGCTACCGCTGGTATTTAGAGTCGTGTAGGTAAGGGTCTAACGCTCACATTCCAGCCGCAACTTTTCCATACCGCAGATCCCCCTACGCCATTTGCGTATCCTATCTTTTCAATGGGATCTTTCTAACGCTGGTATTTAGAGTCTTGGCTGAAGTGAGCGTTAGAACTCTAACGACAAGACTCCAGCCACAGAAAAAAGCCAGGAGTTAAGAGCTTTCTGGGCTAACGCCGGTTCATAAAGCTCTTAACTACTGTGCTCTAAAGTACACTAACACTCATAAACTACCTATGTACCCCTAAACCAAGGTCCCCCCACATCGCCGCCACTCTATTAAAATTTTTTAACCCCTAATCTGCCGACCGCACACCGCCGCCACCTACGTTATCCCTATGTACCCCTAATCTGCTGCCCCTAACACCGCCGACCCTATATTATATTTATTAACCCCTAATCTGCCACCCTAAACGTCGACGCCACCTACCTACACTTATTAACCCCTAATCTGCCGATCGGACCTCACCGCTACTATAATAAATTTATTAACCCCTAATCCGCCTCACTCCCGCCTCAATAACCCTATAATAAATAGTATTAACCCCTAATCTGCCCTCCCTAACATCACCAACACCTAACTTCAAGTATTAACCCCTAATCTGCCGACCGGACCCCACCGCTACTCTAATAAAAGTATTAACCCCTAAAGCTAAGTCTAACCCTAACACTAACACCCCCCTAAGTTAAATATAATTTAAATCTAACGAAATAAATTAACTCTTATTAGATAAATTATTCCTATTTAAAGCTAAATACTTACCTGTAAAATAAATCCTAATATAGCTACAATATAAATTATAATTATATTGTAGCTATTTTAGGATTAATATTTATTTTACAGGCAACTTTGTATTTATTTTAACCAGGTACAATAGCTATTAAATAGTTAATAACTATTTAATAGCTACCTAGTTAAAATAATTACAAAATTACCTGTAAAATAAATCCTAACCTAAGTTACAATTAAACCTAACACTACACTATCAATAAATTAATTACATACAAATACCTACAAATAAATACAATTCCATAAACTAACTAAAGTACAAAAAATAAAAAAAGAACTAAGTTACAAAAAATAAAAAAAGAACTAAGTTACAAAAAATAAAAAAATATTTACAAACATTATAAAAATATTACAACAATTTTAAGCTAATTACACCTACTCTAAGCCCCCTAATAAAATAACAAAGCCCCCCAAAATAAAAAAAATGCCCTACCCTATTCTAAAATAAAAATAGAAAAGCTCTTTTACCTTACCAGCCCTTAAAAGGGCCTTTTGCGGGGCATGCCCCAAAGAATTCTGCTCTTTTGCCTGTAAAAAAAACATACAATACCCCCCCCAACATTACAACCCACCACCCACATACCCCTAATCTAACCCAAACCCCCCTTAAATAAACCTAACACTAAGCCCCTGAAGATCTTCCTACCTTATCTTCACCACGCCGGGTATCACCGATCGGTCCAGAAGAGCCTCCGAAGTCTTCATCCAAGCCCAAGCGGGGGCTGAAGACGTCCATCATCGGGCTGAAGTCTTGATCCAAGCGGCGGCTGAAGAGGTCCATCATCGGGCAGAAGTCTTCATCCTATCCGGGCAGAAGAGGAGATCCGGACCAGTAGACATCTTCATCCAAGCGGCATCTTCTATCTTCTTCCACCCGATGACGAGCGGCTCCATCTTCAAGACCTCTGGCGTGGATCCATCCTCTTCTTCCGACGTCCTAACACAGAATGAAGGTTCCTTTAAGGGACGTCATCCAAGATGGCGTCCCTCGAATTCAGATTGGCTGATAGGATTCTATCAGCCAATCGGTATTAAGGTAGGAAAATTCTGATTGGCTGATGGAATCAGCCAATCAGATTCAAGTTCAATCCGATTGGCTGATCCAATCAGCCAATCAGATTGAGCTTGCATTCTATTGGCTGTTCCGATCAGCCAATAGAATGCGAGCTCAATCTGATTGGCTGATTGGATCAGCCAATCGGATTGAACTTGAATCTGATTGGCTGATTCCATCAGCCAATCAGAATTTTCCTACCTTAATTCCGATTGGCTGATAGAATCCTAAGTATGTGTAATTAGCTTAAAATTGTTGTAATATTTTTATAATGTTTGTAAATATTTTTTTATTTTTTGTAACTTAGTTCTTTTTTTATTTTTTGTAACTTAGTTCTTTTTTTATTTTTTGTAACAGTTCTTTTTTTATTTTTTGTACTTTAGTTAGTTTATGTAATTGTATTTATTTGTAGGTATTTGTATGTAATTAATTTATTGATAGTGTAGTGTTAGGTTTAATTGTAGATAATTGTAGGTATTATATTTAATTAATTTATTGATAGTGTAGTGTTAGGTTTAATTGTAACTTAGGTTAGGATTTATTTTACAGGTAATTTTGTAATTATTTTAACTAGGTAGCTATTAAATAGTTATTAACTACTTAATAGCTATTGTACCTGGTTAAAATAAATACAAAGTTGCCTGTAAAATAAATATAAATCCTAAAATAGCTACAATATAATTATTATTTATATTGTAGCTATATTAGGGTTTATTTTACAGGTAAGTATTTAGATTTAAATAGGATTAATTTATTTAATAAGAGTTAATTTATTTCGTTAGATAAAAATTATATTTAATTTAGGGGGGGGGGTGTTGGTGTTAGGGTTAGACTTAGCTTTAGGGGTTAATACATTTATTAGAGTAGCGGTGAGGTCCAGTCGGCAGATTAGGGGTTAATAATTGAAGTTAGGTGTCGGCGATGTTAGGGAGGGCAGATTAGGGGTTAATACTATTTATTATAGGGTTATTGAGGCGGGAGTGAGGCGGATTAGGGGTTAATAACTTTATTATAGTAGCGGTGCGGTCCGCTCGGCAGATTAGGGGTTAATAAGTGTAGGCAGGTGGAGGCGACGTTGAGGGGGGCAGATTAGGGGTTAATAAATATAATATAGGGGTCTGCGGTGTTAGGGGCAGCAGATTAGGGGTACATAGGGATAACGTAGGTTGCGGCGGTGTATGGAGCGGCAGATTAGGGGTTAAAAAAAATATGCAGGTGTCAGCGATAGCGGGGGCGGCAGATTAGGGGTTAATAAGTGTAAGGTTAGGGGTGTTTAGACTCGGGGTACATGTTAGGGTGTTAGGTGCAGACTTAGGAAGTGTTTCCCCATAGGAAACAATGGGGCTGCGTTAGGAGCTGAACGCTGCTTTTTTGCAGGTGTTAGGTTTTTTTTCAGCTCAAACGGCCCCATTGTTTACTATGGGGAAATCGTGCACGAGCACGTTTTTGAAGCTGGCCACGTCCGTAAGCACCGGTGGTATTGAGAGTTGCAGTGGCGGTAAATTATGCTCTACGCTCCTTTTTTGGAGCCTAACGCAGCCATTCTGTGAACTCTCAATACCAGCGGTATTTAAAAGGTGCGGGGGAAAAAAGCCAGCGTTAGCTACGCGGGTCGTTACCGACAAAAGTGTAAATCTAGCTGTATGTGACTCTCAAGCTTACAATCTAAAGGAGAGGGAATGGACACAGAAGGTAAGGGAGAAGGGAAATATGTCTGATATAAGGCAGCCGGAACTGAGAGTGACTGAAGTGTGTGGTGAGTGAGAAAATGAGGATTGGAAAAGAGTAACAGAATGTGGTAAAGTGTCAGTACAGAGGCTGTGAAAATGAAGTATTGTCTCTAACCTGGATCATTAGTGACAGCTGCACCTAATTGCTGTTAGGAGTTGTAAACACCACGGCTGGATTGGGCTGCCGGGATACCGGGAAAAATCCTGGTGGGCCGGGCCATCAGGACCCACTGGTAGGCTGGCAGCAGCTGCAGCGTGCACCACACCGGGCGAGCAACAGAGGAGAGCACAGCAGTCACTACAACATCTGCATCATTCATAGGTGAGTGAGACAGACTGAGCGGCCGCCCACCGCCCAGGTAATATTGGGCACACAGTAGTGAGTTAGAGTCTAGAGACTGAGTTTGAGTTGTGACAGTGACATCATCACAATCATCATGATGACCATCATACAGCCAGAGGAGCCAGGCTGCAGTGCAGGCAGACTCACTCGAATGTAGAGTCGATATAGTCGAATTAAGCAGCTGGCAGCAGCCGCTCTCACCTGCTCAGGATGCAGCAGTGCAGTGTCGCCGTGGCTCACGACTGCTCAGTGAAGTCGATATACTTGAAGAAAGGTAGGGGACCGGTTTAAAAATGTGTTATTATTCTGCTGAATGCTGTTGTGCCTGGGGGCTGGAAGTGTATGACAATCAGACCAAAAGTGTTTAGAGGCAGTCACATTTGCCTATTGCCTCCCTGGCCAAATGTATTAACTAATAAGCCTACTAAGCTTGCTTGTTTATATGTATTATTACTGTCTGCCTGTAATGAAGAGAAGTGGCAAGCTGGAGGCCACATGGGCCGGCACAAGCACATAGAGCAAGAAAAGCTCAAGGGTTAGTAACACCACTGTTGGGGTTTAAGGGAGGAGATTGGATACTGCTGGACAAATTTCCAGGGCCGGTCTGATTTCCCAGTCTGGCCCTGGTAAACACCAGGGTGGGTGGGGGGAGGAATGGAGGGCTAGTGCATTCAGATCTGAGATACTGGTGTTAGATTTGAAGCTGTGAGAAAGAGAATGGTGCATTTTAATTAGAATGTCTGAACTTTCACATACACTTAGACTTAGTTACTATATCTACTTAATTAATCATATACAGTGTACAATGTTATTGCATCAATGTTTATACTTTATACTTTAGATTTCCGTTGCATCTATCTTTGTTTCTTAAAACTTTTCATACGAATCCAATATTGGACACTAATTTTCAGCTTAACATATATGTTGTTTAGGGGGGCGGAGCCAGCGCTCAAACGAGATGGCTGCACAAGTGTGAGCTCCGTTAGAGAAAGTGAGCTACTCAAAGGATTCCCGATGCTGGGGCTAAGTGATTCGGCCTGAAATAGCTCTAATGCGTGTGTGGTAACCTCTAGAAAATGATGACCGGAGTTATTTGGTTAAGCGATCAACATTGAGCTTTGTATCACCCAGAGTGGAGACGCGGTGTAACCGCTAACAATTGCCTGTTCTTACGGTAGGCCGCAGATACGCATGGTGGCTGGCAAAACTTGCGACTCTTAGATCTCCAGAGATACGGTGGATAGCCGGCTGTGTTTGGACAGAGCCTCAGATGGTTTCACGTAAAAACGGCAGTGCTACCTTTACAAAATTTGCCCGGCGCCATTGCAGAAATGGAGGACGCAGAGCACAAATCCCATCGCAGTGAGTAAACCCATGAATGGGAGATTTTAATATATGCTGATTGTGGACGAGGGCAAGGAACTTAAGCTTTATTTGAATAGTTATCCTTAGATGGCAGCCCAAGCCACGGTTTTGATTTATAAATATAAAAGGACATACGAGTTGCCACGTGGTCCAAGCTTTCATGCGAAACATTTCAATAAGGTGTAAGGTGGAAGCGCTTTGCATTGACAAGGCAAACTTTTCGCTTATAAGGCAGAAAGAAGATATGACCATAAGCTGTATATACATCTACATCTATGGGAAGGATAACTGAGGTTACCATGAAAGAGACTCTTTTGTACTATACGATGTTATACTGGGAAGCATGAGCAGTATAAAGAAACATGTTCAGTGCTCAGTAGTTTAGTCCTATATCCTATATATTCATAGCAGAGCACACCATAGCGGAACCTAATACTTAATGAGGCTGATCTTTTAAGATTTATTGCTGGCTGCAGTCACAAAAACTAATTACCTACATTTAAAGACTTGAGTTTGGAATTAGAGGAGTCTGCTGGAAGGGGACGGTGGATTGGATAATATAAAGGGCAATATTATTAACCCTTGCAAAGTGTGTGTATGTGGCTGAAATCCGTGGGCAATTGGATCTGATAGATCTGAAAAGGTTGTTATATTGCACACTGAAGAGATTAACTGTCATATCACCCAAAATAGGCAACAAGGGAGAGAATCCTTTAAGAAAAAAAAAAATGTGACACCGTCGGTGAACAAATTTTTTAAATGTCTTGAATCATCACAAGTGCCCGCTTCGCTGGACTTAGAGTCTAGAGCAGGGCAAGAATCAACACCATCACATTCAGAACCTGAAAGCCTACATCAAGCTGTGTACCCAAAGCACTTTTAGATTTGCTGCCCTCAAAAAAAAGACTTTTCTTCTCTAATACAACAAGTCAGAGAGTGCATCCGCAAAGAAATTGCAGATATTAAGAAAGACCTCACTGAAGTGGGGGAAAGGATAGTAAGCTTGGAGGAGTTTACAGCAGCCCAACCCACAGTGGTTTCCACTTTCTCAAACAAATTCTCCCAACATGATGCTACAATTCTTCAACTAGAAAACAAAATAGATGATTTGGAGAACAGGAGCCGTAGGCACAATATCAGGATGAGAGGGATACCAGAGGAGGTGTCCCCTCAGGACCTGGAGCCGTATGTGCAAAGTTTACTTGCCTTTTTGTCTGATGAGGGAGATGACTCCTCTTATGCCCTGGATAGAGTGCATAGGGCATTGAGAGCAAGGCCCTCAGAGAACCAACCCCCACGAGATGTCATTGTGAAAGTTACAAGCTATCCAATTAAGGAAACACTGGTGAAAAAGGCTAGATTGAAAAACCCAATCAAGTTTAAAGGATCAGAGCTGCAACTGTTTGAGGATCTGTCTACAAGAACACTTAAAAAAAGAAGGGATATGAGGCCTCTAACAAATATTCTGCACCAGCAGAACGTTCCCTACAGATGGGGTCATCCTTTTAACTTACAGATACAGTGGAAGGGCAGACGTATTATGTGTGATAATCCAGATGACATCCCATCAGTATGTAAGGAGCTTCACTTAGAGCCACCCTCATCGACAGATATCATCAGGCCATGAATGAACAGGCCTCTGCAAAAAGACCCGCCTCTACCTCGAAGGCCAGAATGGCAAAGAGTTTCATCAAAAAAGAACGATAAGCCTCCTAAAACTTTTGCGAGAGAGAATGTTACAAGATAAGTTACCTGAATTGGACTTGAATGGAACTTCTGTGTTTTTTTTTTCTCCTCCCCACTTTTTTTTCAGGTAGTTTTGATGCTGTGGCCATGTGAGTGCATTATAGAGGGCCACACCTCCGCCTTCATATAACTGGAGGGGGAGACTCCTCAACATGGTTCAGGTTGAAAATAAAGAGAGGGCGAGACATCGTTCTCAACATTCGTGGTGGGTAAGAGGTTTATGACTATGTTTATGTCAGCCGTAAGAAACACATTGGGATATAATTCAGTTTAAGTTTATTATTACATGTAGCTCCTAAAGTATGTTCACCCCCAATAATTCAAAGCTTTATGCTTCTATGCTGTTGTAATGTTATTGTTTTGTGTTTTTCGTTTTTATTCTGCCTAGGGTGTGTCCACAAAAGCCTTTCTGACATGTTATACCTATTATACAGAGAAGGTAAGCTAACATACGCCATTTAATGTTGAATAACAGTAGTGGTTCGCAACTACGTAAAGTCACCCAGAATGTCCAAGGGTTTAACTGCCTGAATAAAAGGTCTATGGCATTAAGATATATTTACAAGAGAGGAGGGCAGATTATCCTTCTGCAGGAAACCCATTTCAAAGCAGACAGAGTCCCAAAGTATTTATCTTCACAATATACACAACATTTTCATAGCACTAACTATCAAAAAAACTAATGGTGTGAGTATTCTTATACACAAGTCCATTCCCTTTGAAGCGCTGCAAATAAATAAAGACAAAGAGGGTAGATATCTGGGAGTCATGGGTTTGCTATATGGCAAAACAGTCACTATAGTTAATTTGTATGCACCTAATAGCAACCAAGAGGTCTTTATTAATAAAGTAAGTTAAAAATTTTTAGAAATCTTGAAGGGTCCTCTCATAGTAGGGGGGGATTTAAATACCCCACTAGATCCGAGAGTAGATTGCTCAAGCGCTAAAACCAGTGTTCCACAGAAAGTCCTTCAATCATTGTGGAGGAATTTTAAGTCATTAGCTTTGCATGATGTTTGGAGATATTTACACCCAGATAAAAGGGACTTTACCTTTTTTTCTCATCCACACAATATCCACTCGAGGTTAGATTATATATTGGTAGACCATAGTGCCCTTTATTACATTACACAGTGCCATATAAAACATACTACTTGGTCTGACCATTCTATGGTGGAATGCCTATTGAGATGGCCGTCTATGCCTATTAGATCATTCTGCTGGAAATTGGAAGACGCTTTATTATTAGATCCTAAAAACCTAGAGAATTATACTAACTACTTAGACACATACTTTACAATAAACAACACAAAGGATACTAATACAGATATGCTATGGGAAGCGCATAAAGCGTACATAAGAGGAGTGTGATGAGAGCAGGATGTGATGTCACTAGTATGTGGGCGGGGCTTAGGTCCGGTGTCTGTGTCGCAGTTAGTTTAGTACAATCAACCTGACTAGATGTGTATTGTTATGCTCTGCAATAAAATAGAGTTGTACCATCACTGCTGTGTCCTGCATATGTCCTGCATCTCATGACATGGTGTCAGAAGTTCTGGACTGCGCTTCTGTTCCTGATCGATTGCAATGTCAAAGTTTACCCCACCTGAGCCTTTTGACTTTTCTCAGCCTGCAGCTTGGCCCACATGGCGTCAGCGGTTTCAGCGCTTCAGGATTGCATCCAAACTGAACAAGGAGAGTGGTGAAGTACAAATTAATTCTCTTTTATACTCTATGGGGAAAGATGTAGAGCCAGTGTTCAATGCTTTTACTTTCCAAGAAGGGGAAGAAGTTAACTTTGATATAGTTATGGATAAACTCAGTGCCCACTTTGTGCCCAAAAGAAATGTGATTCATGAGAGAGCTTGTTTTCACAAACGTAATCAGCGTGTGGGAGAATCTGTGGAGTCATTTGTGCGCAGCCTGTATGAATTAGCTAAATTCTGTGAGTTTGGTGTTGCTAAAGATGAGCAAATCAGAGACAGAATAGTTATTGGAATTGCAGATGCTGAAGTCTCCCTGAAGCTGCAGTTAGAGCCTGATTTAACGTTAGATGGGGCTATTAGTATGGCCCGCCAGAGTGAACTGGTGAAAAAGCAAAGTGCTGATCTGAGGTCTGAGAGTATTGTGGATGAAGTGCAACAGTCTAGGAAAATTACTAGTGAAAGGCACAGTGTGAGCGGTAGATCTAAAGTACTGGAAAGGCCTAGAAGTGGATGGGCGCAACATGGCCGATGCACACGGTGCTACCGGGCTCATGATCAGAGTGCTATATGCCTGGCCAGAGATAAAAGATGCAGAAAATGTAACAGAATAGGCCATTTTGAAGTGGTGTGTAAAATTGAATACATTAAGGAGATGCAGGTGGACAGTGACCAGGAGGGTCAGGAAGTGTCTTTTGTGGGGTCTGTTGTGGAACGGACAAGCTCAGAGGAAGATTGGAAAGTTACTTTTACTGTAATGGGAGCCAAAGTTGATTTTAAGATTGACACAGGAGCAGATATCACTGTAATGTCTTTTGCTGAATTTATGAAACTGCCTCGACAGCCCCAGCTGGCAAAGGTTACTACAAATGTCCATAGTCCTGGTGGCCGCATTGATTGTGTGGGGAAATTTCTTGCCAGCTGTGAGTACAAACAGAGGAAGTTCACCATGTGGGTGCATGTGATCCGAGGTCAGTGTGTTAACAGTTTATTGAGCAGAAAAGCAGCCTGTGACTTGGGCCTCGTGGCCAGAGTGCATGAGATCTCTGAAGATATGTTTGGCGAGTTGGGCCTACTGAACTGCAAACCTGTCCGTATAGCACTTAAAAGTGACGCAGTCCCATACAGTATTTCTACTCCTCGTAGAATTCCGTTCCCGCTCATGCCTCAAGTGGAGAAAGAGCTCATGAAGTCTATGGGGGTTATTGAAGAGGTTGTTGAAGCAACTGATTGGTGTGCCCCCATTGTTCCAGTTGCAAAGAAAAACGGAAAGGTGCGCATCTGTGTGGACCTGAAAAGGTTGAATGAGGCAGTGAAGAGGGAGAGATTTGTGCTGCCGACATTGGAAGATATAGCCCCGAAGTTGGCTGGGGCGAAGTTCTTTTCCACATTAGACGCTTCTAGCGGCTTTTGGCAGATCCCCCTGGATCCAAAGTGCCGCAAACTGACTACCTTTATCACACCGGTAGGTCGGTTCTGCTTCTGCAGACTCCCCTTTGGGATATCCTCCGCTCCTGAAATCTTTCAAAGAGAAATGAGTTCTCTCCTGTGTGGCCACGTGGGCACAGCGGTCGCCATGGACGACATTCTAGTGTATGGGTCTACAGTGGAGGAGCATGATCAGCGTTTGAGTTGTGTGCTGCAGGCTATCAAAGAGTCTGGGCTGAAGTTGAATAAAGAAAAATGTCATTTTAGGAAAACTGAATTATGCTACTTTGGGCATATCATCAACGGGGATGGCATCAAGCCGGACCCCGAGAAAATTCGGGCTATTGAACAGATGAAAAGCCCTTCTGATGTACATGAGCTGAGACAGATATTGGGCCTTGTAAATTACGTGGGCAAGTTTCTTCCAGATTTATCTACAGTTTTACACCCTATCACAGAGTTGCTTAAGAAAGATGTTGCCTGGGTCTGGGGACCCTCACAGGAAAAAGCGTTCCTGCATGCCAAGTCACTGCTGGGGTCTGCCCCAGTGCTGGGGTTCTACGACCCTTCAAAAAAGACTGTGGTTAGTGCTGATGCAAGCAGTTTTGGGTTGGGGGCTGCACTCCTGCAGTTGAATGACAACAAACTACAACCCATCGCCTACTGTTCCCGCACACTGACGGCTGCGGAGTCAAAATACGCTCAAATTGAGAAAGAGTGCCTGGCTGCAGTTTGGGCCTGTGAGCTCTTTCAGCGTTATCTAGTGGGTTTGGAGAAATTTAGTCTGGAAACTGACCACAAACCGCTAGTCCCTCTAATCAATTCTTATGACATTGACAAAACACCCTTGAGATGCCAGAGACTTTTAATGAGACTGCTCAGGTTCAATGTTCAGGCAGTGCATGTGCCGGGGAAACAACTGGTTGTGGCAGATACACTATCAAGGCTCCCGCTGGCTGCTGCTGAAGAATCCTCCACGGAATCGGATGTGAAAGTGTATGTTGATTCAGTTCTGGCCTCTAAGTCCATTTCTTCAAGGAAACTGGAAGAGATAAAGAAAGAGACATATTTGGACACAGATCTGCAAGAAGTTATAAGGTACATAAAAGATGGCTGGCCCGAGAGCCGGGCAGCCTGGATGTCTTTAAATGCTTACCAGCCAGAGAGGTCGCAGCTAACGGAGCTGGAGGGGTTGGTGTTGTTCCAAGACCGCATTGTAATTCCTGTTAGCATGAGGAAGGAGATGTTAAACAGGATTCATGATGGCCACCTAGGCATTACAAAGTGCAGAGAAAGGGCAGCTACAGCTGTGTGGTGGCCTGGGATCAGCTCCGACATTGCAAATCGCGTGTCTAAATGTGCCTTTTGCCGGGAACGCCGGCCTACTCAGAGAAGGGAGCCCTTGATGTCTACTCCGCTGCCTGCGGGGCCGTGGCAGAAAATAGCTGCTGATTTGTGTGAACTGCACGGGAAAAAGTTTCTTGTTGTGATCGACTACTATTCCAGGTATTTGGAAATTGCACCCCTGAATGATATCACAAGTCAGGCCGTTATCATTCGCCTGAAGAGCTTGTTCGCCCGCTGGGGCATTCCAATGGAGCTGGTGAGTGATAATGGTATGCAGTTCGCTTCTACAGAGTTCAGTGCTTTCAGCAGGGAATATGATTTTGTACATTCCACGTCAAGTCCACATTATCCGCAGGCCAACGGAATGGCTGAAAGGGCAGTTCAAACAACAAAATTCATTCTAAAGCAATCTGAGCCGTACCTAGCCCTCTTGTCATACAGGGCGACGCCCATTCAAGCCACCGGGTTTAGCCCGGCACAGCTGATGCTAGGACGCCAGATTCGCACCACTTTACCCTCAGTGGGTGTCTTCAAGCCGCCTGGCCCTGTTCCTCGGGACGAAGTCCTTAGGAGGGATGAAGAGCCCAAAAAGGGTTATCGTTTCTTCTACGACAGGAGACATTCTGTCAGGCCTTTACAGGAACTGAAAGCGGGCCAAAGTGTCAGAATTAAACTGGATGATGAGAAGAAATGGAAGACGCCTGCTACGGTAGTGGGCCGCTCTCCAGAACCAAGTCCTTACAGAGGGAGGGACGGTTACACGCCGTAACCGAAGACATCTTCAGCCTGTACCTGAGAGTCTGGAACCGGATACCTCAGTACCACCACCGGTGGGATCCCCTGTTCTAAGAGAGGTGCCTTCCCCTCAGCAAGATCACAGCGGGGATATATCTTTGCCTCCAGCAGACTCTTGTTCACCATCTTCTGTATCAGAGGACAGTTCATGCAAAGTTACATCAAGCGGAAGAGTGGTGAAACTTCCGGCCCGATACAGGGACTGACTTTAGCTAGAACAGTGACCGGAAGTATGGGCAGAATAATCCCATGGTCACTGTGGACTAGGGTAGTCTACCCCGATGTCCAAGTCAGGATGTAATTTATTTGTTCATGTTTTCTAATCTATCTGTTTTTATAATGTTCAAAAACAAAAATGTTGTTGTATACCCTGTTGGTGTACCTTGTTATTTATTATATGCAAATGTATGCTTTGCCTTTGAAAAAGGGGAAGATGTGATGAGAGCAGGATGTGATGTCACTAGTATGTGGGCGGGGCTTAGGTCCGGTGTCTGTGTCGCAGTTAGTTTAGTACAATCAACCTGACTAGATGTGTATTGTTATGCTCTGCAATAAAATAGAGTTGTACCATCACTGCTGTGTCCTGCATATGTCCTGCATCTCATGACAAGGAGAATTTATAAAAACCAGGGCAGTTAGACAAAGGGAAAGTAGGAAAGCATATTCGAATTTGGCCAGGGAAATCTCAGAATTAGACTATTTGGTAAAATTGAATCCAGAAAATAACCACCAACAGCAATTGCTTGCTGAAAGAAAGGAGTAAACTAAATGAGTTACTACTCATTGAAACCCAAAGAAAGCAACTGTTTTTAAAACAGAGGTTTTATGGGGAGGGCAACAAGTCGGGGAAGCTTTTAGCGAAAGCCTTGAAGAAACAACAGTTGAAGTCCTATATACACTCACTAGACTCACCTTCAGGTAGACGGGTGGAAGATACGGTGGGTATAGCTAAGCTTTTTCACAACTTTTATCACAGACTCTACAATATCTATCCTGACAGGCCATCCAATTTGCATAAAACTGCATGTGACAATTATTTGAAAAAGATAGATCCTCCACATATTTCAGAGGAGGAAGCGACCATATTAGAATCACCTATAAGTGTAGAGGAAGTTATGGCAGCTATAGCAGATATTAAGCCAAACAAAGCGCCTGGCCCTGACGGCTTTACAGCTCTTTACTACAAAACATTTAAGACTCTATTGAGCCCTCACCTGGCGGCTCTATTTTCTCACATAGCCAGTGGCCAGGTATTTCCTGACACTATGCTTCAGGCGCATATAACAATACTTCCGAAACCTGGAAAGCCACCTTCTGTGCCGGCGAATTTTCGGCCAATATCTCTACTAAAAGTAGACATTAAAATTTATGCAAAAATCCTAGCTGGAAGATTAAATAAGTTATTACCTAGCCTATTGGATGGGGACCAGGTGGGGTTTGTACAAAATAGGGAAGCCAGAGATAATATAAGTAAAGTTATTACTCTTATAGACTATATTAAATCAGTGGGGATTCCGTTGGTCTTTCTGTCGACAGATGCTGAGAAAGCATTCGACAGATTAGATTGGACCTTTTTACATTCCACTTTAACCAAATTCGGTCTACCTCCCAAATTAATTTCTCAAGTTTTTGCTTTATATTCTAACCCCTCAGCTCAAATTAGAGTAAATGGATATTTGTCTGAAGCATTTGAGATTCGCAATGGTTCAAGGCAGGGGTTAGGTTTCCAGCCCGGCTTGGATTTAGCAAAAGTTCCCTCTTGTCTTGTAGCAGAGGAAGTCTATCCCACTCCTTATTAATGATTTCTGTAAACCTTTTAGGTATTGGAAAAACATCAGTACACACCGGCACTGCATAGTATTTATCCAGTCTACACAATTTCTCTGGTACTGCAATTGTGTCACAGTCATTCAGAGCAGCTAACACCTCCCCAAGCAATACACGGAGGTTCTCAAGCTTAAATTTAAAAGTAGAAATATCTGAATCAGGTTTCCCCGAATCAGAAATGTCACCCACAGACTGAAGCTCTCCTTCCTCAGCTTCTGCATATTGTGACGCAGTATCAGACATGGGCCTTAAGGCATCTGTGCGCTCTGTACTACGTCTAACCCCAGAGCTATCGCGCTTTCCTCTAAATTCAGGCAGTCTGGCTAATACCGCTGACAGGGTATTATCCATGATTGCCGCCATGTCCTGCAAAGTAATCGCTATAGGCGTCTTTGATGTACTTGGCGCCATTTTAGCGTGAGTCCCTTGAGCGGGAGTCAAAGGATCTGACACGTGGGGAGAGTTAGTCGGTGTGATGTCTGGTGATAAATTTTTTAAAGATAAAAGCTGATCTTTATTGTTTAAAGTGATTGTTATTTGTTTTATCCCTTGAACCTCTAGCAGCTAGGTTGCGAAGTAACCCCAATATAAAAGGAATATATGTCCTAGATCACTCATATAAATTGGCTATGTTTGCTGATGACGTTTTGTTGACATTATCCTCCCCCGTAGAATCTCTACGTTATGTCCAGAAAGAACTCCGAGCATATGGAGCAATATCGAATTTTTTAGTTAATCCTTCTAAATCAGAACTTTATCCAATAAATATTCCCGCTGATACATTAGATGTGATAAAGGAGCAGTGCCCATTTAAAATTATCTTTAAAGCCTTGAAATACCTTGGAGTGTACTTGTCCTCAGACGATGAAAAATTAAGTAGCCTAAATTATGGGAAATTACTAGATGAGTTCCAACTTTTAACTTCTAGTTGGATGCCTAAACAGAACATATCTTGGCTAGGGAGGATTGCAGCAGCAAAAATGACTCTCTTGCCTAAAGCACTATATAATGCAGGCCCTTCCGATATCTGGGGTATCCAAATTTATTCAAAAATTACAAAAGGTGTTAAATTCGTACATTTGGCAAGGGAGAAAACCCAGAAAGTCACAGTATACTATATACACTCCTAGAGAGGGTGGTGGATTGGGAGTCCCTAATTTGAATTGGTACAAATCAGCCATATCCCTGAGCAGAGTAGTAGATTGGTGTGGTCAGGGTAAGCATGCTTTTAAGAAAGTAACAATCTTGGAATCACAACTATTAAAGGTAGCACATATGGGGGGGCTATGCTGGATGCCCATAGAGACGGTTAAAATTAGAGAAGGTATACCCTATACTATATTTAGTGAAACCTGGAATACTTTGAAGTCTCTCAGGGACAAGTTTCCTAGACTGTCTACAACTTACTCGCCTCTGACTACACTGACAGATAACAAAGAGATTGGCGCAAATTGTCTTCAGGCTAGACCCTTTTCTGGAAAAATAAATAAGTTTTATGAATTTATTCCTATCTGTGCCTTGGTGGAAGATGGGAAGATTAGTGATAGACAAAGAATGCTAGACCAGGGATTTGATGGATTCTCCAACTGGTTTGCCCTACACCAAGTCAGGCATTATATTTCAACCCATAGACATAGAAGTAATTTTTTACGTAACCTTACAGTTTTTGAAGAACTATGTTTAAAGGGTAAACCAATAAAAAGGGGCATTATGTCCTCAATATACCAACAACTCTTGATGTTAAACCTACCGGATAAGCTGACATGTACAGAAGTGGGAGGAGGAGCTGAAGGTACAGATCAATCCCCAACAATGGAAAAAATGGAAAAGCTATGTATACAGCTAGGTCAGCACGTTCGGCTCTTTATTTGGAGACGAATATGAAGGTACTAACAAGGTGGTATCTTACACCACATAAATTAAAATTTATGTTCCAGAGTGCAAGCAATAGATGCTGGAGAGGATGTGGGCAGGTAGGGACATTATCTCATATATGGTGGGAATGTCCACAACTCAACCCCTTTTGGAGGGATATATTTGAGGCAGTTGGACTTACCATTGGGCTGACTTTAAATTTTTCCCCAACACTTCCTCTGTTTAATGATTTTTCCAGTATTCCATATAAAATAAGGCGCTGTGTTGCTCAGATTATGTTCAATGCAGCTAAGAAATTGATTCCCACATTCTGGAAATCAGCAGAGGTTCCTAGCATAAGTAGGTGGAGACAACAGGTCGATCATGTCATTGCTATGGAAAGGTATTTTTACTTATCTCAGGGGCGTTTAAATTTCTATTATGACATAGTGTTTTTGTGGGAACAATATAAGTATGCAGGAAATAGGCAAAGTTGAAGTCTATATCTGAGTTTATTAGGATTAGCGTAGAGATGTTTAGGATGCTTTTTGATATATGGAAGACTACACCTCAGACAATTTTGGTACATGATATGACCGATTTAGTGCAATTTCAAGGCAGTGGGCACACCCTGGGTTTTTTTGTTGTTGAAATGTTATAAGTTTTGAATTGTTTTATATGTTGTATTATCTGACAATATGGAAACTTTAGCTTGTTAATGATAATTAATAAGTGTCTGTAGACAACCAAGTTATTATTTTGCTCTGCAGTCTCAGGACTTTGCTGGACATTTGCTCATGTAGTGAGTGGGAATCAGACCAATTTTCTGCAATATACGAAAAACTTGAACAAAATTCTGTTGTTGATTGAAATCATCCTCATATATTGTACAGTTAGAGTATAATATTATACTATCTTTTTTTCTCTGTAGAAGATGTTATGTACTTGAACAGTCACTGATATTTTATTGTATGATTGTCAATAATTCAAATTCAAATAAAAATAACATATATAAAAAAAACACATATATGTTGTTTAACCCCTTAACGACACGCGTCGTACAGGGTACGTCGCACACAACCTGGTCTTTAAAGACCAGCGACGTACCCTGTACGACGTTGGGGTTGAAAGCGGCTGGAAGCGATCCTGATCGCTTCCAGCCGCTTTCCGGTTATTGCAGTGATGCCTCGATATCGAGGCATCACTGCAATAACATTTTACCCCATCCGATGCAGAGAGAGCCACTCTGTGGCCCTCTCTGCACCGGACATCGATGGCCCGCAATCGTTGGTGGGTGGGAGCCGACGTGGGAGGCGGGTGGGCGGCCATCGGTGCATGTCGTAATGCAGCGGTGGGCGGGATCGTGGGCGGGCTCGCTGGGGGCATGCACGCAGGGAAGCGGGCGCGTGCACGGGGAGGGAGCGGGTGGGAACCATTACACTATGGAACAGTTTGTTAAAATATAGAGGCAGAGAGGGGGAATAAAAATTTATTTTAAACAATCGAAGTGATCTGGGAGGGGGTGGGGGTTTTATTCTTTGGAGGGGGGAAGCTACACTACAGAAAAGTGGGGGAAAAAATAAAAAAATATATTTTTTTTTGTAAACTGGGTACTGGCAGACAGCTGCCAGTACCCAAGATGGCTCCCAATAATGTAGAAGGGGAGGGTTAGAGAGCTGTTTGGGGGGATCAGGGAGGTTTGGGGCTAAGGGGTATTCTACACAGCAGCATATGTAAATATGCTATAAAAAAAATTAAAAAAAAAAAAGATACCTTTTATTTTAGTACTGGCAGACTTTCTGCCAGTACTTAAGATGGCGGGGACAATTGTGGGGTGGGGGAGGGAAGAGAGCTTTTTGGGAGGGATCAGGGGGTCTGCTGTGTTAGGTGGGAGGCTGATCTCTACACTAAAGCTAACATTAACCCTGCAAGTTCCCTACAAGATCCCTAATTAACCCCTTCACTGCTAGACATAATACACGTGTGATGTGCAGCGGCATTTAGCAGCCTTCTAATTACCAAAAAGCATTGCCAAAACCATATATGTCTGCTATTTCTGAACAAAGGGGATCCCAGAGAAGCATTAACAACCATTTGTGCCATAATTGCACAAGCTGTTTGTAAATAATTTCAGTGAGAAACCTAAAATTGCGAAAAAAATTATGTTTTTTAAAATTTGATCGCATTTGGCGGTGAAATGGTGGCATTAAATATACCAAAATGGGTCTAGATCAATACTTTGGGTTGTATACTACACTACACTAAAGCTAAAATTAACTCTACAAGCTCCCTACATGCTCCCTAATTAACCCCTTCACTGCTGGGCATAAAACACGTGTGGTGCGCAGTGGCATTTAGCAGCCTTCTAATTACCAAAAAGCAACACCAAAGCCATATAAGTCTGCTATTTCTGAACAAAGGGGATCCCAGAGAAGCATTTACAACCATTTATGCCATAATTGCACAAGTTGTTTGTAAATAATTTCTGTGAGAAACCTAAAGTTTGTGAAAAAATTTGTGAAAAATTGAACAATTTTTTTTATTTGATCGCATTGGCGGTGAAATGGTGGCATGAAATATACCAAAATGGGCCTAGATCAATACTTTGGAATGTCTTCTAAAAAAAAATATATACATGTTAAGGGATATTCAGGTATTCCTGACAGATATCAGGGTTCCAATGTAACTAGCGCTCATTTTGAAAAAAAGTGGCTTTGAAATAGCAAAGTGCTACTTGTATTTATTGCCCTATAACTTGCAAAAAAAGCAAAGAACGTGTTAACATTGGGTATTTCTAAACTCAGGACAAAATTTAGAAACTATTTAGCATGGTTGTTTTTTGGTGGTTGTAGATGTGTAACAGATTTTGGGGGTCAAAGTTAGAAAAAGTGTGTTTTTTTCCATTTTTTCCTCATATTTTATAATTTTTTTAATAATAAATTATAAGATATGATGAAAATAATGGTATCTTTAGAAAGTCCATTTAGTGGCGAGAAAAACGGTATATAATATGTGTGGGTACAGTAAATGAGTAAGAGGAAAATTACAGCTAAACACAAACACCGCAGAAATGTAAAAATAGCCCTGGTCTTTAAGGGAAAGAAATTGAAAAATGGCCTTGGTCCTTAAGGGGTTAATATAAATGTTTCAATAAATACATAGATTTTTTTTATTTTTATATATATTTATTTTTATTAAGGTATTTCAAAGATATTACACTCTAGGAAAGACACAGTACATGTAACCTAAAGGGACATTATACACTCATTTTTTCTTTGCATAAATGTTTTGTAGATGATCTATTTATATAGCCCATAAAGTTTTTTTTGTTTTAAAAATGTATACGCCTAGATTTAGAGTTCTGCGGCCAAAGGGGTGCTTTAGCTACGCGTGCTTTTTTCTGGCCGCACCTTTTAAATACAGCTGGTATTGAGAGTTCACAGAATGGCTGCGTTAGGCTCCAAAAAAGGAGCGTAGAGCATATTTAACGCAACTTCAACTCTCGATACCAGCGGTGCTTACGGACGCGGCCAGCTTCAAAAACGTGCTCGTGCACGATTCCCCCATAGAAAACAATGGGGCTGTTTGAGCTGAAAAAAACCCTAACACCTGCAAAAAAGCCGCGTTCAGCTCCTTACGCAGCCCCATTGTTTGCTATGGGGAAACACTTCCTACGTCTGCACCTAACACCCTAACATGAACCCCGAGTCTAAACACCCCTAACCTTACACTTATTAACCCCTATTCTGCCGCCCCCGCTATCTTTGACCCCTGCATATTATTATTAACCCCTAATCTGCCGCTCCGTAAACCGCCGCTACTTACATTATCCCTATGTACCCCTAATCTGCTGCCCCTAACACCGCCGACCCCTATATTATATTTATCAACCCCTAATCTGCCCCCCACAACGTTGCCTACACTTATTAACCCCTAATCTGCCGAGCTGACCGCACCGCTATTATAATAAAGTTATTAACCCCTAATCCGCCTCACTAACCCTATAATAAATAGTATTAACCCCTAATCTGCCCTCCCTAACATCGCTGACACCTAACTTCAAACATTAACCCCTAATCTTCCGACTGGAGCTCACCGCTATTCTAATAAATGTATTAACCCCTAAAGCTAAGTCTAACCCTAACACTAACACCCCCCTAAGTTAAATATAATTTAAATCTAACTAAATTAATTAACTCTTATTAAATAAATTATTCCTATTTAAAGCTAAATACTTACCTGTAAAATAAATCCTAATATAGCTACAATATAAATTATAATTATATTATAGCTATTTTAGGATTTATATTTATTTTACAGGTAACTTTGTATTTATTTTAACCAGGTACAATAGCTATTAAATAGTTAAGAACTATTTAATAGCTAAAATAGTTAAAATAATTACAAATTTGCCTGTAAAATAAATCCTAACCTAAGTTACAATTAAACCTAACACTACACTATCAATAAATAAATTAAATAAAATACCTACAATTACCTACAATTAAACCTAACACTACACTATCAATAAATGAATTAAATACAATATCTACAAATAAATACAATGAAATAAACTAACTAAAGTACAAAAAATTAAAAAGAACTAAGTTACAAAAAAATAAAAAAATATTTACAAACATTAGAAAAATATTACAACAATTTTAAACTAATTACACCTACTCTAAGCCCCCTAATAAAATAACAAAGCCCCCCAAAATAAAAAAATGCCCTACCCTATTCTAAATTATAAAAGTTCAAAGCTCTTTTACCTTACCAGCCCTGAACAGGGCCCTTTGCGGGGCATGCCCCAAGAAATTCAGCTCTTTTGCCTTAAAAAAACACATACAATACCCCCCCCCCAACATTACAACCGACCACCCACATACCCCTAATCTAACCCAAACCCCCCTTAAATAAACCTAACACTAAGCCCCTGAAGATCTTCCTACCTTATCCTCACCTCACCGGGTATCACCGATCGGTCCTGGCTCCAAAATCTTCATCCAACCCAAGCGGGGGCTGGCGATCCATAATCCTGCGGCTGAAGAGGTCCAGAAGAGGCTCCAAAGTCTTCATCCTATCCGGGAAGAAGAGGCGATCCAGACCGGCAACCATCTTGATCCAAGCGGCATCTTCTATCTTCATCCGATGAGGACCGGCTCCATCGTGAAGACCTCCAGCGCGGATCAATCTTCTTCCGACGACGTCCAACTGAAGAATGACGGTTCCTTTAAGGGACGTCATCCAAGATGGCGTCCCTCGAATTCCGATTGGCTGATAGGATTCTATCAGCCAATCGGAATTAAGGTAGGAAAATTCTGATTGGCTAATAGAATCAGCCAATCAGAATCAAGTTCAATCCGATTGGCTGATCCGATCAGCCAATCAGATTGAGCTCGCATTCTATTGGCTGTTCCGATCAGCCAATAGAATGCGAGCTCAATCTGATTGGCTGATCGGATCAGCCAATCGGATTGAACTTGATTCTGATTGGCTGATTCCATCAGCCAATCAGAATTTTCCTACCTTAATTCCGATTGGCTGATAGAATCCTATCAGCCAATCGGAATTCGAGGGACGCCATCTTGGATGACGTCCCTTAAAGGAACCGTCATTCTTCAGTTGGACGTCGTCGGAAGAAGATTGATCCGCGCTGGAGGTCTTCACGATGGAGCTGGTCCTCATCGGATGAAGATAGAAGATGCCGCTTGGATGAAGATGGTTGCCGGTCCGGATCTACTCTTCTTCCCGGATAGGATGAAGACTTTGGACCCTCTTCTGGACTTCTTCAGCCGTCGGATGATGGATGTCTAGCCCCCGCATGGGCTTGGATGAAGATTTTGGAGCCAGGACGGATCGGTGTGATACCCGGCGAGGTGAAGATAAGGTAGGAAGATCTTCAGGGGCTTAGTGTTAGGTTTATTTAAGGGGGGTTTGGGTTAGATTAGGGGTATGTGGGTGGTGGGTTGTAATGTTGGGGGGGTATTGTATGTGTTTTTTTTACAGGCAAAAGAGCTGAATTCTTTGGGGCATGCCCTGCAAAGGGCCCTGTTCAGGGCTGGTAAGGTAAAAGAGCTTTGAACTTTTTTAATGTAGAATAGGGTAGGGCATTTTTTTATTTTGGGGGGCTTTGTTATTTTATTAGGGGGCTTAGAGTAGGTGTAATTAGTTTAAAATTGTTGTAATATTTTTCTAATTGTTGTAAATATTTTTTTATTTTTTGTAACTTAGTTCTTTTTTATTTTTTGTACTTTAGTTAGTTTATTTCATTGTATTTATTTGTAGATATTGTATTTAATTAATTTATTGATAGTGTAGTGTTAGGTTTAATTGTAGGTAATTGTAGGTATTTTATTTAATTAATTTATTGATCGTGTAGTGTTAGGTTTAATTGTAACTTAGGTTAGGATTTATTTTACAGGTAATTTTGTAATTATTTTAACTATTTTAGCTATTAAATAGTTCTTAACTATTTAATAGCTATTGTACCTGGTTAAAATAAATACAAAGTTACCTGTAAAATAAATATAAATCCTAAAATAGCTATAATATAATTATAATTTATATTGTAGCTATATTAGGGTTTATTTTAAAGGTAAGTATTTAGCTTTAAATAGGAATAATTTATTTAATAAGAGTTAATTTATTTTGTTAGATTTAAATTATATTTAAGTTAGGGGGGTGTTAGTGTTAGGGTTAGACTTAGCTTTAGGGGTTAATCCATTTATTACAGTAGCGGCAAGATTTGGTCGGCAGATTAGGGGTTAATAATTGAAGTTAGGTGTCGGCGATGTTAGGGAGGGCAGATTAGGGCTTAATACTATTTATTATAGGGTTATTGAGGCGGGAGTGAGGCGGATTAGGGGTTAATAACTTTATTATAATAGCGGTGCGGTCCGCTCGGCAGATTAGGGGTTAATAAGTGTAGGCAGGTGGAGGCGACGTTGAGGGGGGGCAGATTAGGGGTTAATAAATATAATATAGGGGTCAGCGGTGTTAGGGGCAGCAGATTAGGGGTACATAAGGATAACGTAGGTGGCTGTTGGCAGATTAGGGGTTAATTATTGTAGGTAGCTGGCGGCGACGTTGTGGGGGGCAGGTTAGGGGTTAATAAATATAATATAGGGGTCGGCGGTGTTAGGGGCAGCAGATTAGGGGTACATAAGTATAACGTAGGTGGCGGTCGGCAGATTAGGGGTTAAAAAAAATTAATCGAGTGGCGGCGATGTGGGGGGACCTCGGTTTAGGGGTGCATAGGTAGTTTATGGGTGTTAGTGTACTTTAGAGCACAGTAGTTAAGAGCTTTATAAACCGGTGTTAGCCAAGAAAGCTCTTAACTACTGACTTTTTTCTGCGGCTGGAGTTTTGTCGTTAGATTTCTAACGCTCACTTCAGCCACGACTCTAAATACCGGAGTTAGAAACATCCCATTGAAAAGATAGGATACGCAATTGACGTAAGGGGATCTGCGGTATGGAAAAGTCGCGGCTGCAAAGTGAGCGTTAGACCCTTTCCTGACTGACTCCAAATATCGGCGGTAGCCTAAAACCAGCGTTAGGAGCCTCTAACGCTGGTTTTGACGGCTACCGCCAAACTCTAAATCTAGGCCATAGTTTGGCTTAATTTTAAATAACATTGCTCTGATTTTCAGACTCCTAACCAAGCCCCAAGTTTTAGAAGAATACTGACAGATACCTTCTACAGCTTGCTCCTGTTTGTGTATAGGGTCTTTTCATAGGCAAAAGAAGGGGGAGGGGGGAGTGTCTTATTTCCCACTTGCAGTGAGTGGGCTTTCCAGCTACCTTTTAAGCAGCACTAAACTGGGAGCTTCTAAGTAAGTTTTTAAACAGTTTTATACTGGATTTTTATATCAGTATCGTATTCTTTATAGTAGTGTCTATTGCATGCAGTTATATGAAAATTGTTGTATACTGTCCCTTTAAGAGGAAATAAGTTCTAGATCAAATGCGTGAATAGCAATACATTTGTGGGATACGAGGATAGCAACAAAGTATGGTATTCAATACACAGTGCTTGTAACCTAAGAGGAGATAAAGGGGTGTGAAATGCTTGTGCAATACCGCCCCTGCACATTCGTGGCCAATCGGCCACTAGCAAGGGGTGCCAATCAGAGGTGGTGAATGAGTTAAGGAGCAGCGTTCTTAATGCTGCTTCTTAACTTATGTTTCAGGGGAACCTGAAACTGTGGGGGTGGATTGAAGCATCTGCTGCTTGATAAATCTACCCCAAAGTCTAGAGCAAATGCATGTATGGCAATATATTTGTGGGATGCAATGACTATAGCAACAAAATGTGGTACACTGGCATAAGTAGAGTGACCATATTGCTGCTTTAACAAGGGACAAATAGGAAAAATACATATGTCAGGGCTTTTTTTCAAGGTTGTTTAAAGAAATGTTTTGTATAAGAACCCTGACATATGTATTTTTCATATGTGTCCCTTTTTAAAGTGGCAATATGGTCACCCTAGGCATAAGTCATATCAGGCTAAACATGTCTGTGCATGACATATAGTACCCCCTATTATGTATAATTCAAACACGAGATATTACCCCGACACAGGGAAGATCACTCTAGGATCTGTACTGGCTACAACATGAAAGGGGTGTTAAATCTTAGGTATAAATATAGGAAACATATGAGGTTTTGTAAAGAAGAAAAATTAGGGTATCACAGTGTGCCCAATCAATTTAAATAGATCTGAAAGCTATAAGATATAATATTAATAAGCTTTTTAATCAGGGCTCCACAACTAGTCATGTTATGACTGTACAACAGCAGGTGAAGGAAGATGTACTAAGTTTCTGCAAGTGGAAATCTTATGATATGGTATAGCCAGAAAAGCCAAACATTGCTACACTAAACAAAGAGTGAGTTCAATACAGTAAGTAAACTTTTCCAAAACGTTCTGCTGCTGAGTACTAATAGACAGCAATAAAAAATAGTAATGCAGAGAAGACATATATGGATAATGCAGAACTAAGTGTGAGCATAATACAACAATCTCCTAACATAATAAATGGTTATCAACAGTACTGCGACTTAACATAATAATACCTAGATAAGAGCAGTTTTAATAATTGAGGCAATATAGCTGTCATGAAACAACGATAAGATTAGCTGTTTACAAAACTATTGAAAAATCAGTAGTGAACTCTGCCTTGTATATGGACAGGGTTAAAATATAATAATACTCAGCCTGATATATGTGAGGATATACCACTATGTTGAACACTATAGTTTTAAGATGTTTCCCTTCAACAAGTTCATAGTTTACATACAGTTGACATTTAGAAGTTATATATTTTTACTGTCAAATATAGGTATATTTTGTCTTCTAAAGCTCAAACTCTTTTATAAGATGAATGCTTTATTATGCATCACTCTTAGCATAACTGCTTTCTATATGCTAAATTGCCAAGATAATATTGGATATATCCTACTGAGATCACTTGCATATGGATTTTTTTAGCATCCAACTTGTTCTATTGGGATTCCTGTATATACCAAGCTCTTGAGTATCTAGATTAGTTACTAGAATAGATCGTAATGAATACTGCCTTTCTGCTAAATGTAATTTTATATCATGTGATTTAGTAAAACTGTTAAGCTGCTCTCTTTTATAGGCTCATAGTTCACATCCAGCTCTCATACTTTGTCTCCTAAAGCTTAAAGTTTTGAATGGATTGTGTGTTCTCCTATGCAACCCATGAACCCATTATACTAAACCTTTAAGCAAACACTGAGTATACCCTACATAAATTACTACCTTATTAATCATTTAGCTCCCAACCTGTTTTTGGGTTTCCTGTATACACCACTTTCTAGTTAAAATAAATCATAACTATCAGATAATTATGAGTGCCACATCTTATAGTATGTCCAGGTCTGGTCCCATAACACTCCTGACATCTTATTTGGCGAATATATACATATATTTAATCTATGGTTATATTACTGTTTGCCAGGTCCTTTATTAATTATTTACTAAGCCTATACCACACCCCCAATGAATCACCTTTCCCTGCTCCTAGGGCTCCAAGAGTGGCCCAAGATCATATTGGGTTTGGGTAGAATGCTAGTTTTAGCTTCTATGTGCTTTTTCCTAATTCAACATCATTACAAATTTCACACTAGTTTCCCTCATACCACATTGCCAATCAGGAAGAGGTCCAAGTGTGACCTCCTACTACTAGAGGGAAGTTTATATAATGCAAAAAAAGAGGTCTCAACTGTACAGGACATATTGTTTATGGAATAATGATACATATGTCTTTAATATTATTATATCTCCTGTATAATTCCTAGTATTTCCAAGATCTTATTTTTTTAATGTATTGATCTTACAGAGTCCTTTTTGTGTAAAGTCATTTCTTGTTGTAACCTTCCTAAAGACCTCAATAAAAAATTAAATATTAAAACTATATATACTGTATATATAATAATGCATAGAAGACATACATGGGTAATAAAGAACTGAATGTGAACATAATACAGTATTCTCCTTTCATAGTGAGAAATTATTAACAGTACTGGGAGCATAACTTATTTTTATATAATTTAAATCAGGCAATATAGCCATCATCAAGCAGCAATGAGAGTTGCTGTTTACAAAACTATTGAAAAATCATTAGTGAACTTTGCATAGCATTTGAGATTGTGATAGTCTCAGAAATACTTGGGCAGTTCTCTATGGTATAGGAGATTCATTCTATGCCAGCTTTAATGAGGTGGAAAAGAGGAGCAAGTCCCAAATGAGCTGCCAGAAATGTAATGAGGATTATGTGTGGTAAGTATGAGAAGTGATAGTAACTGTTGTTAGTGTACCAAGCAGGTTGAGTTGTAGGACGTTTTTTCACAAGATTCTCTGTAGTTTTGGGGGTGCTACTGATAGCTGCAACCTCGGGAGTGGCATAGGCCTGTGTCTGTCCAGACTGGAACAATATATAACAATGGTGGCTCTCTGTTTTAATCAGACTCCCAGCCCTGGATATAACTCATCTTCAGCCCTGGGGAGCGGTGGCTGCTGGGGCCCCTGGACATCGCCATCCCCGGGAAGGGAAGAAGCAGGCTCTAAGTAGGGAGCAGTCGTAGGTGACACCTTGACGTCAGAGTTGAGAGCGATTTGAAGTTCCGATAGAAAGGCAACTTTATATCCCCAAAATAGATGTCTCAGCTCAGACACTGTAATAGAAGCAGTCATCGTGTTATAGTGTATTTGCCAACGTGGAAACTAAAAAGGCAGTCTAATTCGACCTGCCATACCGTGGAGTAGCGGAACATTCTCTAGGTCGCCACTTGATGTTCTGGTGGCCCTGCTCAGAAATCATGGATCATTGGGACAGCAACCTGATCCACAGATCTTGGAGGGAGATAGTGTGAGGTTTAAGGCACTGGATGCTGTCAGGAATCACTGATAGATGGCAGATTCGATGATCTTCACCAGGAGCTTCTTAGATTGCGGCCATACATGGCCACCACTAGGAAATGCCCCCCCTATAAATACATAGATTGTTTGACAATTAGTAGACAAAACTTGCTACTTCTTTAGTTATTGCTATTAGGTAACTCGTGGTGCTCTGCCACAGACACATGATCATGTTATACTAAAGTAGAGAGGCTTCTTAGGTTTTTTTAACTACGTTCTGACAACCAACATCAAGTTAAAAACCTACTTTTTTGATGGTTTTAAGTTGTCACAGAGTAGCTTGTGAGCCGCACTCCCAGCAACTCGACGTGTAAACGTTGATAATTGTGTGTATCCAAGTCGAGGCTAAATACACCTATCTGTTTACTAAAGCGGCTAGCTTTTTTAAGCTGGCAACTATCAGAATAATCTGACAGTTTTTACGCCGATTTAGCTGTTGAAGGGACGTTCTTGCCTCTATATTCACCCCATTTAATCTTTGTCTATTTTATACTGTTAACGTATACAGTTAAAGGGACACTAAACCCTCAATTTTTCTTTCATGATTCAGATAGATAATACAATTTTAAACAACTTTCCAATTTAGTTCTATTATCTAATTTGCTTCATTCTTTAGATATTGATAGCTGAAGAAATAGCAATGCACATGAGTGAGCCAATCACACGAGACATATATGTACAGCTACCAATCAGCAGCTACTAAGCCTATCTAGATATGCTTTTCAGCAAAGGCTATCAAGAGAATTAAGCAAAATAGATAATAGAAGTAAAATTAGAAAGTTGTTTAAAATTGGATGTTCTTTCTAAATCACAAAAGAAAAAATTTGGTTTTCATGTCCTTTAAAGTCATGCATTATATATTTTAAGGCACATTCATCCATAATGTACAGCCGTGTTTTTTTTATTTAACGTTCCTCTGCTATATGCAATATTTTAAAAATTATATACCTCTAAATTACTGCTTCTACTTCATATGTAAAACATACATCAGGGTATAAACTACAATTTAAGTTATAGGGGGATATTTATCAAAGGTCTGGCGGACCTTATCCGACAGTGTGGATCAGGTCCGCCAGACCTCGCTGAATGCAGAGAGCAATACGCTCTCCGTATTTAGCATTGCACCAGCAGCTCTTGTTAACTGCTGGTGCAATGCCGCCCCCTGCAGATTCGCGGCCAATCGGCCGCCAGCAGGGAAGTGTCAATCAACCCGATCGTATTAGATCGGGTTGAATTGCAGCGATGTCTGTCTGCCTTCTCAGAGCAGGCAGACAGGTTATGGAGCAGCTGTCTTTAGACCGTTTTTTCATAACTGCTGTTTCTGGCAAGCCTGCAGGGCCATTCGGAGCTTGATATATGGGCCCCCATAGGGGTCGATTTATGAAGCAACGAATGCTGCTTCCGACCCACTCCGCTTCACTTCCGCCTGAAGCGTAAGTTAAGAAGCAGCGGTCCTAAGACCACTGCTCCTTAACTCGTCCGCCACCTCTGAGGTGGCAGACATCAATCAGCCCGATTGAATACGATCGGGTTGATTGACAGCCCCCTCTAGCTGAATCTGCAGGGGGCGGTATTGCACCAGCAGTCTGCAAGAACTGCTGGTGCAATGATAAATGGCGACAATGTATACTGTCAGCATTTATCGATGTGCGGCGGACATGATTCACTATAGCGGATCATGTCTGTCCGCACCATAATAAATTTACCCCATAGATTTTTTTTTAGATTATTTGTGTCCGTATGTTAAATTGCACAGATTTTTTTCTAGGGTTTAAAAGTAACTATTCTGGGACCCTCCTTATATTTAATCTGTCCCATTAACACATCCATAGTATCTTGTTATTTCTTTCTTCCCCTTTTGTAAACCATTCTTGGGGGTTGTGCCCCTTTAAAGGGTAGGGTTGGATCTTTGTTTATTAGGGACCAATGTTTAGTTATAATCTTTTTTATTTTGGATGTAACTAGTGTGTATGTTGTTAGGAAGTTCACCGTTGATTCATTTTCTTTTCCATTTCTATCCCTTACTTTATAAATCAATTACTGTTGTGCAAAGAGCATAATCTGGTTAAGTACTTCATCAATATCGTTCTCCCTTTATTGTATGAATCTTGTGTTCATGTTGTTTAATTGCTAGTATATTTTGTTCTCATTGGTGTTATTACCTATTGCCCTCAAAAGTTGTGACTTGAGTATTCCCTTTTTAAATTGTATGAGATGACAGCTATCAAATTGTAATGTTTCTATTGGTGGGCTTTGTATATAACGTACGGTAGAGTTTGCATTCATCTCCCATTATTTTAATGAAAAACTGAAATAAAGCAAGAATTATATATATATGTGTGTTTATATATATATATATATATATATATATATATATATATGTATGTATTTATTTGTTGTACATAAATACGTACATACTACATACCTACATATATAGCTGGAAATTTCCACTAGTTCCAGTAGAGTAAGAAAGTTGGCTTTTTCCTATCTTTAAAGGGACATAAAAACAATTTTTTTATTTGTTTGCTTCCGATAGAGCATACAATTTTGAACAGAGATGGCTCTCGAGCACTGGTTTTGTTCTCAAGCCTCCCCAACAGGCCAGAATTTAAGGATTACCTTGGATGAGAGCAGGTCAAATAACCATGTTTACTAATCAGCTGGGTATTTCCCCTCTGCTCCAATTCGGATATCCTCAAAATCTGGCCTGTTAGGGAGGACATGTTTGAAATACAGTGCTCTAGAGTAAGTATTGCCCTAGGCAAAGCAAAAATCTGGGGCTTCTCTTGAAGCATGAAACAGAAGTTGTATGAATTTACCTAATACAATTGATTTGCATGCATTTCCTATTTTTAAGGCAAGCATTTACTTTACTAGCCAGTAGTGTGATCTGAAGAGCAGGTCTCACAGTAGTGGGATTTTACTGACCCATTATGTAACCTGGGACAGAACCTCACTCATATTGTAATATGGGACACAAACCTTACTGACTCATAGGGGCCGAATAATCAAGCTCCAGTTATGGAGACCCCTACTCCATAACTGGTCCGTCTGCTCTGAGGCTGCGGACATCAATCCACCCGATCCTATACGATTGGACTGATTGACACCCCCTGCTAGCAGCCGATTGGTCGCAAATCTGCAGGGGGGCGGCATTGCACAAGCATTTTTGGTGAACTGCTTGTGCAATGTTAAATTCCGACAAAGTATGCTGTCGGCATTCAGTGATGTCTGTCGGACATGATACACTACACCATATCATGTCGGACAGACATTGATAAATTGGCCCTATAGTGTGATCTGGGGAACAAGCCTCGCATTAGTGTGATTTTACTGACCCATTATGTAACCTCACTCGTAGTGTAACATGGGGCACAAACCTTACTGACACATAGGGGCATATTTATGATTGTGCAAGCGGACGTGATCCGATATAGCGGATCATGTCCGCTGCACATCGATAAATGCCGGCAGCATACGCTCTCGGCATTTATCATTGCACCAGCAGTTCTTGTGAACTGCTGGTGCAATGCGGTCGCTAGTAGGGGGTGTCAATCAATCCGATCGTATTCGATCGGGTTGATTTCTGGTGATTTCTGTCCGCCGCCTCAGAGCAGGCGGATAGGTTATGGTTACCGCTGCTTCATAACTTCTGTTTCCGGCGACGCTGCAAACACAGGGCATTAAGCTCCGTACGGAGATTGATAAATATGCCCCATAGTATGATCTAGAGAACAATAATTCTATATATTTATTTAGATTCTCAGACTTTATATGAACATGTAAAAAGAAAGGCTTTCTTTATTGGTTTTGTGTTTAAGGGGAATGAAGCTTTTATTAGTTTCATGCCAGCAGTTTGTAGAGCATTACATGCAGTGATTTATACAAAATGCACTTGGCTTAGCATAGAACATGATTTAGTGATGACTGTGTGAAGACAGACATGATAAGAATAGTAGAATATTAGCTATCAATCTACAGTGGGAATCTATTTGCCAACTGTTATCATCTGACGTCTGACCTTTCTCTCCCAAGGTCGGGCACCAGTGACCCTTACTGCATTGTGAAGGTGGATAATGAAGCGGTGGCACGGTAAGTACTGTAAAAACAGTTCTATTCTACTCTGTATACAAAATAAATATATATTGTACAATCGCACAGTAAACCAACTGTACAGAAGAATTATGAAAACAATCGTTTTTAGTGCCTTCCAATTCTCTCTTTGTATGATCAAGGAATATGAACGTACTTTTGCATTGTAAGATAATAAACATCTAACTCAGACCTACATATTGTGTATGTAAAATTAGTGATGTGTACAGTTAATAAGTGATCAGACAAGGACTATGACTCATCTATGTTACATCATTATCTATTTATCAACTATACTCTTGTCTGGAATGTGGGCAGTAAACAATATGCCAGGATTTCAGGATATCTGCAGTAGGTACTCAACCAAAATGTCAATGAGCATCAATAAAGCATCTGATTTTAAAAAAAAAGTATATCCTAAAATCTTGGTCTGTTTGCATTAGTATATACTGTCTGAGGGGTGGTTTGCACAGCCTGACGCTGGAAAAAACGCAAACTTAGTTGCTTAGCAATTAAATCGTTTACTGACCACACTTCTGGTGCAGCCTCAAAACACCCAATGTAAATTGCACATAGTTCTATCTAATCTGTAAACTGCAGCAGATTCACAAGTGCCAGTTAAAGGGATACTAAACCCACATTTTTTCTTTAATGATTCAGATAGAGCATGTAATTTTAAGCAACTTTCTAATTGATCTAATTTACTCCTACTATCAATTTTTCTTTGCTCTCTTGCTACCTTTATTTAAAAAGCAGGAATTTATAGCTTTGGAGCCAGACCATTTTAGGTTTAGCACCCTGGATAGCACTTGCTTATTGGTAGCTACATTTAACAGACCAATAAACAAGCATAACCCAGGTTCTCAACCAAAAATAGGCCGGCTCTTAAGCTTTACATTCCTGCTTTTTAAATAAAGATAGCAAGAGAATGAAGAAAAATTGATAATAGGAGTAAATTCATGGAAGAAAAAATTTGGGTTTAGTGTCCCTTTAACCAAATTAAATATATACCATTTTAATATTCTGCTGTTCTTATATAAATTGTAGGAGATTCAGATGCTACAATATGAAATCAAGTTTATACGTTTAACCCCATGGGGGATATTTATCAAAGGTCTGGCGGACCTGATCCGACAGTGCGGATCAGGTCCTGCCAGAACTCGCTGAATGCGGAGAGCAATACACTCTCCGTATTCAGCATTGCACCAGCAGCTCTTGTGAGCTGCTGGTGCAACGCCGCCCCCTGCAGATTTGCGGCCAATCGGCCACCAGCAGGGAGCCGATCGTACTCGATCGGGTTGATTTTCGGCGATGTGTGTCCGCCTGCTCAGAACAGGCAGACAGGGTTATGGAGCAGCGGTCTTTAGACCGAGGCTTCATAACTGGTGTTTCTGGTGATCCTGCAGGCTCGCCAGAAACACGGGACCTCAAGCTCCATCCAGAGCTTTATAAATGGGCCCCATTGTCTGATCCTTACAGCTGCAGACATTCATGCCAAGCCCACATCTTAGAGAGATAGAGGATGCATTTTTAATCAACTTTCTAATTTACTCCTATGTATCAATTAAAAATTTGGGTTTAATATTTCTTTAAGGTAGATTGTTACAATGTGGGACATATTCCTTACAGAATTATAGAGTGGAATAAAAGTACAAAAACATTGACTGTCACAAGAAAAATGGGACAATTGGCAAGAATAGTTAGGCTGAAAGAGACAAAATACAAAGTATTATTACAAAGAGCAAATGGGAATTAATTCAGATAAAAGGGACATGCAATACAAACTTTTTCTTTCATGATTCAGACAGAACATACAATTTTAAACATATTTCCAATGTACTTATATTTTTATTTTCTTCATTAAAGGAACAACAATGCATTCATCATTTCTCTCTGAACAGATTGGTGAGCCACTGACAAGAGCCATATATCTGTAGCCACCAATCAGCAGCTAGCACCAAGCTCCTGAGCTTACCTAGGAATGCGTTTCAACATAGGATACCAAGACAACAAAGCAAATTAGATTATAGAAGTAAATTGGAAATTTGTTAAAAATTGTATCTGAATCACGAAAAAAATGTGAAAAAAATGTGGGTTTTATGTCCCTTTAATGTTTGCTATTTAGATTGGTTATATATTATTTAACCTATCTGTATGGTGGATTAAAAATGGAAATAAAAAGATTAATGGGATGTGCTGTACTTTCTCTGCTCCCATGTTTGATAAACACAATTCTCCTCTTTCAAATGAGTGGTCGTTTCCATCCATCTGTTTATATTTTGGGGAACTTGTTACTCTATAGAAATAACTATTTGCTCAACTGCCCTCATATGATATCATACAACTCATCATTTAAATGAGGAAAGACGTGCCATTCAAATTTGTTTTTGCCCTAGTAGCAGTAATTTGATTCTTACCTGAGAGCAACTACTAAACTCATTTTGTTTGGTTTTGCTTTCTGGGCTTATAGATTCACGTTTCTCTGTGGCAATAAACATTTGTGGGTATCGTAATGAATAGGAGAAATGGATGAGTTTAAAAAAAAACAGGTGGCATTTTCTAGAAGTTTTGCTTATGATCATTTAGTGATCATAATAGTTTATGTTTGATGACAGTTTTAGTGGATATTAGTTAAATATGTTGCCAAAATGATTAAGGTCACTGCTATATAAAATCTGAGGTTTGTGTTGTTTTCAAATATATTTAACATTCTTCTAATTATTGTTGTAATCATTTGTTTTTATTGTACTGCTAAATTCTGTAGTGTTCGGTACAAAGGTAGGGGTGACAAATATTTGTGGTAAGATACAAATAAATAACAGACTAAACTAAACTAGTACAGGAGCAGGAGGGCCATAATCAGAAGAGCTTACAGTTTACAGGTTGAGGGTGCAGAGACAGAGGAGAGATGGTAAGCCTCTCTGAATAGGTGGGTTTTCAAAGAGTGCCTGAAACTATACAAGGTTTTAGACAGTGTGATGAAACGGGTTAGAGAGATCCAGAGGACTGGAGCAGGGTGTGAAAAGTCTTAGAAGTGAATGAGAGAAATTGAAATAATAGGAGTGGAGAGATGTTGGTCAGTGGTTGACCGAAGAGGGCAGTTTGGGAAGTATTTGGAGATGAGTGAGGCTATTGAGTGTTTTATAGGTTTAGGTTCATATTTTGTATTGTATTCTAAAGTGAATGGGGAGCCATTGTAGGGACTGTCAGAACAGGGCAGCTGATGTAGATCAGTGGATGAGTCTAGCTGAAGCGTTCATGATCGATTGGAGGGAGAGAGGCAGCATTTGGGATGGCCATTTAGTGGTAGGTTACAGTAGTCAATACTTGACAAAATGAGAGAAAGAGTTAGTATTTTTGTAGTTTCTTAAGTAAGAAAAGGGCAAATTCTGGAAATGTTGCGTAAGTTTGCATGGCAGGATTTTGTAAGCACTTGTATTTTTGGAGTGAATATGAGGTCAGAGTCAAGTGTGAAAGCAAGACAGCGGATCTGGGATGAGGTTTTGAGAATAGTCTCCAACTAGGAAAAATGTCAGGTGTGGGATGTCTAGGAGAGAGGGGGGGGGAGCAGTTCAGTCTTTGACAGATTGATTTGGAGGTAGTGTGAAGACATCCAAGAGAAAATTGCAGAGAGACAGTGGGTAATCTGATTGAGTAAAGAGAGAAAGATATCAGGAAAAGAAAGATAGATTAGGGTATTATTAGCATATACATGGTACTGGAATCCAAAGGAGGCTATCAGTTTTCCAAGGAGGTTGTATAAATAGAGATAAGCAAGAGACCCAAGACAGAGCCTTGTGGTACTTCTACTGAAAGAGGCAAAGGATCAGAGGTTATGCTTTTAAGGGAAATTGTAAACTAGCTGTTTGAAAGATAGGAAGCAAACCAGGAGGTGGCTGTGTTTCAGATGCCAAAATAATGTAAAAAAAAAAATTTGGTCAATTCTGTCAAAAACGGCAGATAGATCTAGAAGAATTAGTAAGGAGTTTACTTTACTTTAGCTGATAGCAGATAATTTGTTACTTTAGTAAGAGCAGTTTCTGTTGAGTATTTAGGGCATAAACCAATTTGGAGGGGAATAGTTAGTTGGGAGTAAAATTATTATAGACTAATCATTTCAATAATTTCGAGGTAAAGGAAAGTAAGGAGACTGGCCAATAGTTAGAAGGGAGATGGAGGTCAAGTGGTTAAAGACGCAGAGAGAGAGGAAAGAAGTCATGAAGGAATGGGATCGAGTAGACAAGTTGTAAGATGAGCAGAAGAAAAGAGAAAAGTAACAGAGTTTTGTTAAAATAAGATGTGGGTAGAAGGACTGGCTCTGAGTGGTGTAGTGGGTAGAAGGACTGGCTCTGAGTGGTGTGGTGGGTAGAAGGACTGGCTCTGAGTGGTGTGGTGGTGTCAGGTTTTTGCCTTTCTTACTGCCCCTTTAACTAATCTTCAGGATCTCCATAAATACCGGCCTCCCAGTTACCTCCTTGCTTGGTATTGTTCATTTTGCTACTAACTGAGCTGCACTCCGATTAGCTCTCCAGCTTCAGAGTATCACGCCTGTTACAATTCTCTGTGCCTGTCAGAACTTTTCACAGCTCATCCGGATCTGCCGCCTCTGTGACGTCACACGCCAAGCAGAGCGCCTTACAGCTTTCCACTCTAAGCTAAACTGCTTCATCGGAGCTGACCTGCACACTGTTTTTCCTAAATCCTTTTACATCAGATTACCAGGTACTACAATACGCATTACTTGTATACTTATGTAATTTTTGGCCATTACTTATTTTTCTATTTTGCGCATAAATCATGCTTTATATTGTTTACTATTTTTACTCTGACATTTAGTTCACAGTCAGGTTGCTGTATCACTATCACCCTGCTAATGCTTGTGAAGCCTTACCTACCTGTGAGCTATTATTCTTAAATCAAATGCAAGTTGTGTCTGTTGTGCTTTTACACATTACTCCGGGGTAATGCCTATGTAACTGCTCTTTGTACACAATTTGCTACAACTACATAATATTTTGCTAACTCAGTGGCTGTGGTCCAATCCAATCTTTGTTTTGTTGCAGGCATATTTGTGAGCCTGACAGAAATACCAAGCCATAAAAAATAAAATGGACCCAACTGAAATGGCCTCACACATACAAACACTTACTACTAAAGTTGATCTCCTTACTGAAGGACTTAACACACTTAAGTTAGAAAATGACAACTTAAAAACGTACATTAAAGATGTTGTGGAGAGGAAACCCCCCCCACAAGAACCGCATATCAGCTACCCAGAACCCTTCTCTGGGGACAGAAAGGTCTTTAGAGAATTTAAAAACTCATGCTACCTATTGTTTACCCTTAAGCCTTTCACTTACCCCAACGATAGGGTAAAAGTTATGACCACAATTTCCTATCTCAGAGCTGAGCCCAGAGCATGGGCAAATACTTTCCTTGAACAGAATGATGATATCTTTAATTCTCTAGACTCCTTTTTCTCTGCTTTAGCACAAATTTATGAGGACCCCTTCAAACAACAAACTGCTGAAAATGCTATGAGGTCCCTAAAGCAGAGGAAAAGAGAGGTAGAGGAATACATAGCAGAATTTAAGAGGTGGGCCCCTGATACCCAGTGGAACAACTTGTCCCTTCGTAACCAATTTAGGCTAGGACTCTCTGAGGCCATTAAGGATGAGCTGTCACGCACTCAAATACCACCAACCCTAGAACAGCTCATAGACCTCAGCATTTGCATTGATAGGAGACTTAGGGAAAGACATCACGAAAGATCCTACCATGATTTACACCCTAGGCACAAACCTACACCAACTACTGTCAATACATATTCTAAATCCCTACCGGAACCAATGGATATAGCCTTCCTGCGGGGACCCCTAAGTACTCAGGAGAAGCTAAGACGTAGGTCTCTGAACTTATGCATGTACTGTGCCGCAGATGATCATGGGGTAAAAGACTGTCCAAATCTTCCCCGTCAGAAAATGGGTAAGCAAAACACACCCTCTTGTTCTATTAAAACTGTACTAAAATCTAGCCATTACTGCAATATGCCTCTTGTATTACAGTGGGACCAAACACGAGTGAACGTTCAAGGGATTATTGACTCAGGAGCCGCCCTATCATACTTGGATGTGAATTTCTGTAACATAAATAAAATACCCCTTCTCAAGAAATTGTGTCCTGTTCCTTTAAGGGGTATAGATGGTGAACTTTTGTCCTCAGGACCTGTCTTATATGAAACCATTCCTATTCTCATGTCAACCCCCTGTAACCATAGGGAATTTGTTAAGTTTGATGTTATCACATCCCCTGATTTCCCTCTAATTTTAGGCTTAGAGTGGCTCAGGCAACACGACCCTTGTATCTCATGGTCCTCACTTACAATTCAATTTAACTCTACTTACTGTAAATCCACCTGTTTCCCACACTTACTTCTACAGCCATCTACAGATTCTCACATATCTATTGTTCCCCCAGAATATCAGGAATTCTCTCATGTATTCAGTAAAACTGAATCTGAGAATCTCCCTCCACACAGACCGTATGACTGCCCTATAGATTTACTTCCTGGAGCAGTCATACCCTGCGGACATATTTTTCCACTGTCTAAACCCGAGCTACAACACCTAAGAACATATCTTGATGATAACTTAAAAAAGGGTTTCATCAGACCCTCAACCTCGCCATCCGCTGCTGGAATCTTCTTTGTGAAAAACAAAGATGGTTCGCTCAGACCGATAGTCGACTACAGACAACTGAACAAAGTGACTGTAAAGAATCGCTACCCCTTACCCCTCATATCCGAATTAATAGAGCATCTACAGGGATCCAAAATTTTTACCAAGCTGGATCTCCGTGGAGCTTATAATTTGATCAGAATGCGGGCAGGAGATGAATGGCTGACGGCATTCCGTACACGGTATGGGCTGTTTGAATATGTCGTCATGCCATTCGGTCTCTGCAATGCTCCTGCCACTTTCCAGCATCTGATCAACGACATTTTCAAGGATATTTTGGATTCCTTTGTAGTTATATATCTGGACGATATTCTCATTTTTTCCAAAACCCTAGCTGAACATAAGAATCATGTCCGCCAAGTTCTCACACGCCTACAAAGTAATTCATTATTTGTGAAAGCAGAAAAATGTATCTTCCATACCAACAGCATTCCCTTCCTAGGATACATTATATCTGACAAAGGCATATGCATGGATAATAATAAAATCCAAGCAGTTCTGAACTGGCCAATTCCAACCACTAGGAAAGAGGTCCAAAGCTTCCTTGGATTCGCAAACTTTTATAGGAAGTTTATTAAGAACTATTCCATGCTCGCAAAACCTCTTACTAATTTAACCAAACAGAACATCAAATTTGCATGGACACCCCACGCTCAAAATGCTTTCGACCATCTTAAAACAAGTTTCACTACAGCCCCAATACTCAGGTATCCTAACACAGAATTACCTTTTGTATTGGAAGTCGATGCTTCTGATTTCGCTCTCGGTGCAGTCTTGTCACAAAGAGATGCATTCCAACAACCTCTACATCCTGTCGCCTATTACTCCAGGACTCTAACAGACGCAGAGAGACAATACCCGATTGGAGAAAAAGAGCTTCTTGCAATCAAAGCAGCATTTGAACAATGGAGACACTTACTTGAAGGCTCCACTACACCCACCATAGTATATACTGATCACCGTAATTTACAATACCTCAAGACCACCAGAACCCTTTCAGCACGTCAAGTACGTTGGAATCTGTTTTTCTCTAGGTTCAACTACCTCATCACTTACCGGCCTGCCAATAAGAACGGAAAGGCAGATGCTCTATCACGTTTGCCAGGTATTGAACATCACTCCCCTACCCCTCAATTGGTTATCCCCAAGGAAAACATTCTTCTCTTCTCAGCTGACACTACTACATACCTACGGACTGAACAAACTAAAGACACAACATTACCTACCAACTTATTACTCAAGAATTTAGCTGGTCTCTACTGCTACCAGGGCAAGATATACATCCCACCATCACTTCGTAACCAGCTACTGAAATCTGCTCATGATTCACCCTTGGGGGGACACTGTGGCATAACTAAAACCAAGGAACTAATTATCAGATCCTATTGGTGGCCAACTATAACATCTGATGTGACCAGGTACATTAACTCCTGTTATGTTTGTACTACTACAAAGAGGATTAAAAGACCACCTTACGGCTTGTTACTATCTATTCCTACTCCTGATAAGCCATGGCAGCACATTGCTCTCGACTACATAGTGGATTTACCAAACTCTAGTAATTACACAACAATTCTAGTTGTAGTGGACTTATTCAGCAAAATGCTTCACCTGATTCCATATCACAAGTTACCTACTGCTGCTGAAACCATACAACTACTAATGACTAACGTATTTAAATTACATGGCTTGCCCTCTAACATCCTCACAGATCGTGGATCGCAATTTACCAGTGCCCTATGGTCTGCCTTCTGCGAACAATTCTGCATCGAGAAAAGATTATCTTCCTCATACCATCCACAGACTAATGGGCAAACTGAACGCTGCAATCAGTGGGTGGAACAGTTTCTACGCTCTTATTGTCATACTGCACAAAACACCTGGTCCCAATACCTTCATTATGCCGAATTTGTTTTCAACAACACTGTACATTCCACTACCAAACAGACTCCTTTCTATATTAATTATGGGTTCCACCCCAAATTTCAATTTCTCCCCGAAAAAATTCCTGATCACCCACATATTTCAGATCTCACTTCCTCCATTGTCACCAACTTTGCCACCATCAAACGAACCATTGATACTGCTAAAGTTGTGCAAAAGAGGTATTATGATCGAAAACATATTCCTCCTCCTGCTTATTCTGTTGGTGACCTTGTGTGGCTTTCCACCAAAAATCTACGTTTATGTACACCCTCAAGGAAACTCTCACCTCTGTTCATAGGTCCGTTTCCCATCCAGCGCATCATCAACTGTAATGCTGTCCGTCTCACACTACCCTCCATGCTCAAGATACACCCTACATTTCATGTATCTTTGCTTAAACCTTATAAACATCTACGTGATCATCCAACTGGACAATCCCTACCTCCGGTCTCTATTGACCCGAACATGGAGTATGAAGTAGAGAACATCCTGGATTCTAGAAGACGAAGAGGCATTCTACAGTACCTGATTAAATGGAAGGGATATTCCTCAGAACATAACTCCTGGGAACCATCATCCAACATATCAGCTCCTAGACTCATCTCCAGATTCCATCAACGCAACCCTGACCGTCCTACTTCTTGAGCACCGGAGTTGCTCTTAGGGGGGGGGGAGTCCTGTCAGGTTTTTGCCTTTCTTACTGCCCCTTTAACTAATCTTCAGGATCTCCATAAATACCGGCCTCCCAGTTACCTCCTTGCTTGGTATTGTTCATTTTGCTACTAACTGAGCTGCACTCTGATTAGCTCTCCAGCTTCAGAGTATCACGCCTGTTACAATTCTCTGTGCCTGTCAGAACTTTTCACAGCTCATCCGGATCTGCCGCCTCTGTGACGTCACACGCCAAGCAGAGCGCCTTACAGCTTTCCACTCTAAGCTAAACTGCTTCATCGGAGCTGACCTGCACACTGTTTTTCCTAAATCCTTTTACATCAGATTACCAGGTACTACAATACGCATTACTTGTATACTTATGTAATTTTTGGCCATTACTTATTTTTCTATTTTGCGCATAAATCATGCTTTATATTGTTTACTATTTTTACTCTGACATTTAGTTCACAGTCAGGTTGCTGTATCACTATCACCCTGCTAATGCTTGTGAAGCCTTACCTACCTGTGAGCTATTATTCTTAAATCAAATGCAAGTTGTGTCTGTTGTGCTTTTACACATTACTCCGGGGTAATGCCTATGTAACTGCTCTTTGTACACAATTTGCTACAACTACATAATATTTTGCTAACTCAGTGGCTGTGGTCCAATCCAATCTTTGTTTTGTTGCAGGCATATTTGTGAGCCTGACAGGTGGGTAGAAGGACTGGCTTTGAGGGGTGTAAAAGAGAAATGTGTTTTCTAGTTGTGTCAATTTTATTTTTGAAGTGGTCAGCAATAATATAAGCAGTGAGTTTGGTAGTGGGTGGAGGTGCAATCGGAGGGAGTTAAAGGTTGAAAACAGCCTTCTGTGTTTGGATGAATACGTTAACATAAGGTAGGAGAAATAGAGTTGTTTGGCTAGGTTGAAGGTGTAGTTGTATGATCTGAGGATGAAATATAATTCAGGAAATCAGCACGGGTACATGATTTTCTCCACTGACGTCTGAACATCTTGAAACATAGTGTGCTATGTTTATTGTTGAGTGCATGATGCACGGTGAACAGTGGAGGATGCAGCTTTGTCAAGTGCTGATTTTAGTGCAGAATTATATTGTAGAGATCAAAGTAATTTAGGTTCCTGTATATATGTGTGTACATATGTATTTATACGTGTATTTATGTATTAAAAGACATTTATACACATATAAACACATAAATACATTTGTATATATATATATAGACCTATATATATATATATATATATATATATATATATATATATATGTGCATTGGAGCCCTTTGCATTTAGGTAGATGAAAAAAGCCCATAGCAGAATATGTTATATGTATTTGGAAATCGATATTCCTATATATATCTGTATATATCTATACCTATATATAATCATGTGTGTGTATGTATATATATATATATATATATATATATATAAAGGTATAGATATATATTGTACCAAAATACCATCAGATATATGTAGAAATATGTATATTATTCTATGTGAAGAACATTGGAATGTGAAATATTCATATTTTCATGTTGTTTTTTTTCCGCTCCATTAACTTCTATGGGGGAATACTTGAACGCTCACGTGATATTCTAACTTCGGCTTTTTGCGCTTGTTGGGTTAGCACACAAACAAAAACAGTTTACTTTCAACTCATAATATGAGCGCAACCTGATGCGCGCAAAAAACTTACCTCTAAGGCAGTAAATTCTTGAGTGGGAGAGTTTAATAGCGCTCCACTTGTAATCTGGCCCATAGTGGGCTAATCAAGACTGCATCCTGAGCAGCAGTGGCCTGACAAATAAATAAACAAGGACTTTTTTCTTGCTGTTTATTCTCACTGTGTCTCTCTATATTCCAGCATGTAGGAGTGTCTAGGTTCAGAAATTCATTTAATTGGGTTGTGTCATTGATATGGTTATATATTTGATTTATACTCATTTTCTGATGCGTTACTTTCTCATTTTAGTAGTTAATTGTTATTGGGAAATATAGGTGTCGAATACTACATTTTGGTATTTTGGACATTTTTAAGTGCATTCTGGTTTTGTCATTTGCCATTTTAGGTTAGTTTTACAAACTAAAGATATTTTCTGAAAGTGTATTAGGTGAAAATATGTCTGTAGGCATTTATACAATCAAACTGGTTCAGACAAATTAAACAATAAAATGATCAAAAGAAAAAAAAGTTTTCATAAAATGGGGGATGGTAGTTAAAAATCGTATCTACTGTTCCTTGAGAAATCTGTTAAAGGGACATAATACTCATATGCTAAATCTATGTACAACTCCAAGATAAGTTTGTGAATTACCGTAACAAAATAAGGTACAGTGTTATTTACCAGCATACACACATAGGCATGATGTTAAGGCTTCTATCATAAAAGATGTTCATATAAGCAAGGTTTACTGTCGTAGTAAGACAGTTCAATGTAATATGCTAATAGTTTCTTCAGTGAAGCAGGTGTATATATCGTTTTAGTAATCACCCGTTAAGCATTGACTTGAGCGTATATTTAAACAGATTTTCTCCATACGATAAAGCCATAGGCCAAAGTCCATGACTTTCCAGAATTAATAGGAGTGAACAAACTTACCATTCCGCTTGTAAAACTTCCAAAGGCTTATATTCCTCTTTATTACGAAAGGCTTAACTCCAATGGTTCGTCTTTAAGGAAGGCACGGCTGCGCGCGTTTCACCCCCCACATGACTGCAACGTCATGGCGCTTCCTCAGGGCAAACGATTGTTGGGTGGAGGACATAGCCAGTTATTTAAAGGCTTTAAGGCAAAGTGATTTTATCCTCCGTTGAACAGGCAACCAATTAGAAAGTCACCATAATACATACCCCTGGCTTGGAAAAGGTGAAAATATATTGACAAAGTACGATCCATTATAATACAAAGTGCAACTCAAACAAACTTAAAATACATTCAGCTATCTATACAATCTCATCTTGAAGTATATATTAAGGCCAATATAGCCTTACTAAGACTATTTAATGTTTAATATTACTTTCGTGAAAAGATGGTTCATGTGTCATAAAAAATGGAAAAAGAAATATCATATTAAATTTACATTTACATTTATATACATAGTGAACTGTGTTGACATATACCACAGAGAATTGTACTGATTTTATTGGTTGGTTAGAGGAAAGCTGCAAATTCAAACTTCTCATTCAAACCCTTTGTGGTTACCGTATTTAGCTTGTACATCCAAGCTGTCTCTTTTTTGAGGAGGAACAGGATATTATCAATATCTCCTCCTCTTCCATAAAGTGAACAGGCTTCAATTCCTATTACTTTAAGATCATTTGGAGAACAGTTGTGATGCAATGAAAAATGTAGAGCCACCCCACTTTTTATATCCCCTTCCTGAGCATTTTTTATGTCATCCCTATGTTCAGTTACTCTATCCTTTAGCATACGTCTAGTTTTTCCTACGTAGAAAACCGGGCAGCTACAGGATAGTAGATAAATGACATTTTCAGTTTTACAATTAATAAACTGCTTAATGGGATATGACAGGAAACGTGTCGAAAAAGTTTTCGTTCGCACAATATATTTACAATGTCCACATTGAAAACAGCCCTTAACCTTTCTATGTTCCCCTAACCAATCTTGTACACTAGGGTTTTTGACAAAAAAGCTTTTGACCAATTTGTCTTTAAGATTTGGTGCCCTCCTAGCAACTAGAGAGGGTTTATCTCCCACAATTTTCTCAATTCCTTCATCAGCCTGTAAAAATTGCCATTTCTGGGTAAGGATTGTACGAATCCTCGCCCAATGGCAATTATATTCGGTGACAAAACGTACCTTCTGATCTTTTGGTTTAACATTATGTTTATAGAGCAAGTCATCTCTATTCTCTTTCCTAGCCCTATTCATGGCATACTTTAAATACCTTTTTGAGTAACTTCTACTTTCGAACCTATCATACGTGTCCATGGCATGTGAATCAAATTTTCTCATACTTGAACAGATTCTCCTTAAACAGAGAAACTGTCCAACAGGAATTCCTTGCATCAGAGATTTTGGGTGATGACTGGAGGCCTCCAAAATATTATTGATGGCTGTGTCCTTTCGGTAGATTTCAGTAGCTTTGTAGCAACTTGTTTAAGTTTTTGCCTTCTCTACCTTTTAAGTGTAATTCATATCAGTTTAAGGAAGTTTACTATGAAATCTCATGAGAGTTAAGTCAAATCTCATGAGATCACAGTAAAAGAGTTCATGACCTCAGCTCTGCTGATGCTGATTGGCTGCTGTTTATTTCTTCATTTTTTTTATTTATTTTTTTACCTGCAGCTAAGCAGCATCTGAAGTATAACTTTTTACACAGAACTTACTCTGCTGAGCTGAGGAAATTGTGAGGTAAAATATCTTCCTTTTTTACATAGAGATGCTCAGGAGATATTTTCCTGTCAGCTTTCAACAGTTATACTGCATCAGTTTAAATTGATTTAGCATATGAGTATTATGTCCCTTTAAGCTTTCATGATTCAGATAGCGCATCTCATTTTAAGAGACTTTTAAATTTACTTTGATAAGGATATTGCCTTTGTTTTCTTGGTATTCTTTTGTTGAAAAGTGTACTTGGTTAGCTAGCTGGTGATTCTCAGCTAAGCCCCAGTATTGTATTGCTGCGCTGGAGCTAACTTTAACCCTTTTGTATGAGTTAAATACATAGATGTATGCAAGCAGCAATGCAATAGTAAAATGCTTTAACACATTAGAGCAATTTCTTTTTGCACTTTTAAGTTCCTTTTAACTAGTTTAAGCCAAGTACTGATTGTTATTAGAAAAACATGTTACTCATATCTCTAATGATTACAATTAGCTTTTTTTGTAAGGAATAAAGGTTATTTTAATGCTCAACAGATATTCAGTCACCTGTGCTCTAGTACTGATAGTATAAAAATCTGTCCGGTTAGGGGTACTGAGGACTGGAATTTAGAAACACTGATATATTACCAGAAATGACTTAAAGGGACAGTCTACACCAGAATTGTTATTGTTTTAAAAGATAGATAATCCCTTGTTTATCCATTCCCTAGTTTTGCATAACCAACACAGTTATATTTATATATTTTTTACCTCTGTGATTATCTTGTATCTAAGCCTCTGCAAACTGCCCCTTATTTCAGTTCTTTTGACAGACTTGCAGTTTAGCCAATCAGTGATGGCTCCCAGGTAACTTCACGTGCACAAGCACAGTGTTATCTATATAAAAAACATGAACTAACACCCTCTAGTGGTGAAAAACCTGTTAAAATGCATTCTTAAGAGGCGGCCTTCATGGTCTAAGAAATTAGCATATGAACCTCCTAGGTTAAGCTTTCAACTAAGAATACCAAGAGAACAAAGAAAAATTGGTGATAAAAGTAAATTGGAAAATTGTTTAAAATTACATGCCCTATCTGAATCATGAAGGTTTTTTTGGACTAGACTGTCCCTTTAAACTACTAAACAGATTGTAGCAGGATGGGTTAGTACATAATAATTCAGTATTTTTCTGACTGTGACATACTGTGATGTACCAAGTGAAGCAGTGTAGACATTGTTAATGTTGTAAATTACTATTGTAGCTGATTTTTAATGGAATATCTACATAGGAATACAGAGGCCCAATGTAAGCAACCATCTGTCCTGTGTTACAGTGGCAGGTTGTGTTTGCTAATCCAAGTTTATAATTTAAAAAGGCTATTTGTTCAAAATCTGTTTGCAATTATGTAAGCACAGCTGAAAACTGTTGTGCTCATGAAAGAAGCAATAAAACTGACCTTCATTAGACTAGTTGAGTGTCTGGAGCATCAGAAATTGTGGGTTCAATGATAGGCTCAAGATGGCCAGAAACAAAGAACTTTCTTCCGAAACTCGTTAGTCTATTCTTTTTCTTTTCTGAGATATTAAGGCTATTCCATGTGAGAAAGTGCCAAGAACTGAAGATCTTGTACAACACTGTGTACTCTACCCTTCACAGAACAGCACAAACTGTCTCTAACCAAAATAAAAAGAGGAGTGGGAGGCTCCGGTGCACAACTGAGCAAGAGGAAAAATACATTAGATGTCGCACAGGTCCTCAACTGGCAGCTTCATTAAATAGTACCCACAGTCTCAACATCAACAGTAAAGAGGCGACTCATAGATGCAGGGACAGCAAAAGTAAATAATATGTTTACCACCTCTATGGTAGTTAGTCTTATCTTTAGTGAAGAATGGTTATGTGCAGATTCGTTGAGAGGGGTTCTCAGACTTGGTTGAGCCCCATTTCCCTCAGAGTGCAGTGTTTGTCCAGAGGAAAGTTTAAGATGTGCATGTATGTGCTCGTTTTAGCACTTTTTTGTTATTTTTAAATTGCCATTTGTTTGGGAGCCTCCAGCTATAGCTGGGATCCCAGGAGGGGGTATTGTATACTCATTCCCTAAGAGCTCATTTGTTTATTGGGGTTATTATTTCTGTGTTTTTCACTATGGAATCTTCTGAATCTGTCCCTAATACTCATTTGGAAGCTGACGTTTCTGAACACCTTTCTACTAATATTAAGTGTGTTTATTGTAAACAGGCTGAGGTATGCCTTCCTTCTTATTTATGTGATAAATGTCTTAATGTTTTAGTACATTCAGACTAATCTAATGCTGCACTTACTTCCAAAGGTATTATTGTTCCTTCTGTTTGTTCATTACAGGAAGGTCCAGCTCAAATCGCTCCTGGCATTACAGAGTTTATTAAGACTACAGTGTCTAAAATGTTGGCAGTCCTTTTGCCTTCAAGTAAGCGTAAAAGGTCAGTACAATATATGCCTTCTACTAGTAGCTATATTTCCGTGTTTCATGAGGCTAATGAAGTTTCTAAAGTCTACTGCTTCTCCCAAGTACGCATGAAGGTATGCCCCCTTAATCCAGATTCTCTGGTAGGGGTAGGTTGAGTCTCTTTCAGGAGGCATGGTTTTGGAATGTTTCAGATTCTTGCTAAGGCACTGTGGCTGAGCTCTGTAGCAACCCAAGGGTTACAGGTTCGATCCCCTGCAAGGTCCACTCAGCCTTTCATCCTTCCGAGGTTTACAAGTACCCAATACAATACATTCTTGGGCTCTGAATATAATTTCCAAAGGTTAATAGATAGGTTTCAGGGTAAGACCTCCCAGAGGAAGGTTTCTTTTGTCAAATATTCAGAAGAATCCTTTAAAAGCTCAGACTCTTCTTCAATCAGTCCTGGATCTGGAATCCAAGGGTGTGATAGTTCCTGTTCCTCTGCGGGAACAGGGAAAATGATTTTCCAAAGCCAGTTACTAGGAAAATTTATAATAAAATTTGTAAAAAAAAAAATTCTTGGCGTTTTGTTCATGATTTTTGCAAGAGGATTTGGATAAAGGTTTATCCACCAATCTTTTGATTGGTCAGATTTCTGCTCATTCTGTTTTGTTTCACAAGAAAATTGCTGATCTTCCTGATATTCATGGTTATTGAACCAATTTCTCCACCTTAAACTTGAATCTGGCGCTGATGGTTTTGCAGGCTCCTCCATTTGAACCTATGCAGAAGGTGGACATTAAGGCCTAGATTTGGAGTTTTGCGGCCAAAGGGGTGCATTAGCTACGCATGCTTTTTTCTGGCCGCACCTTTTTTTTTTTTTTTAAAAGAATAATTTTTTATTGAGGTAAAATAACATACAAGAAGGTACATTTTCATAAAAAATATCATGGCAACACGCCCATATGAAATACATCAAAGCAAACTTAAGAACCAATATAACAGACATGTCTTTAGGATTACGAAGTTAATTTGAGATCCATCCATGGAGGATGTTACAAAGCCATGAATAATACCTCTTTTTTTTTTTTTTTTCATAATTTCATTCTCAACAGACAGGGACAGTGATTACATCAGATTTTTCTACTGAGAGCCTATAATCCACTAATGGCGCTTAGTACCTTAGGGCTTATCCCTGTCAATGTTCACGTCGGAAACCATGTCTTTAGGTATAGTAACATAAACCTAATGGGGATTAACTAAGGGTAAACTTAAATCTCGCCTGGGATAGGTCACCTCCCCAAGCTATAGCTGGTGTGAGGTGTGGTGGTGCAGAGCTATATGATATAAAAACCCAGGCAAGTTAAACCATGTTTAATAATTGAAAAGAATAGGCTTAACAGGGCGACAGGGCGTTGGAGGGCGGGAAGGGAAATAGCCATATAGAAAGCCCAACCCGACCGGACGCCCCGCCGCCCTGGGATGGCAGAGAGCTCTCTACTCCGCCAGGGATATGCGGAGGGTCAAAGATCCCCTAACCGCAAAAACAAATATCTTAGGTCCCCTAGATTGGGGAGGAGTAAAGTGAATGAATATGAGGTACAATGGGATGGGAGATGCAGGATAAAGGTAGCCGGGGTGGGGTGGTGTTGGCAAAGAAGGGTGGTGTGAGACAAGATGGGATGGAAGGAGGTGTGAGACGGGGGTTGTGAGATTAGAGACGGGAGTTGAAGGACGGGAAACAGAGGGCAAGGAATGGAGGATGGGGGGGGGCGAGACAGGGGGGGTGAAAGGTAAGGGAAAGTGTAATGAACTAATAGGTATGAAGTGGGTGGCGTAGAATGGGACCTGAGGGGTGAAAGATGAAGGATGAGAGTTAGATGATGGAGGATGGAAGGTGGAAAATAAGGTATGGGATAAGGGGGGTAAGGGATGTGGAATGGAAGATGTAATATGGAGGATGGGCGATGGAGTATGGGAGATGGTGGTGGAAAGATGAAAGATGAGAGATGAGAGAGGGGGCGGAGCCAGCAACAGACCCACAGCCCCCCCCCCTTAACTTGTAACTATAAAAGCATATGTAATGCAGACAACATCAACAAAGTTATAAACGTGTATATAGACAAAAATAACAGTGACTTAACTTAGCCTTGATAGGCCTACAACATCAGTAGTTTTAAATCCACTTTGACATTGATCATCAATACTTAGGCAACATAGGAACACTCAGTGGCACTAGTGGCATTTGGAATTTGTACTTTTACTCGTGTACTCCACATATTTGGCACCTACTAGCATGTCTCCAAGCAGAAATATCCTTGCCAAACCTGTGCAGACACTAACGGGCAAAAAGTTAGTCTCAGGACTATGGGCTGCCCGGGTTCCATTCTTGGGCATTCACTCTCAACTCTGGGCTCCTTCTGTGTGGACGTGCAGGTAGGTTCTGATCCAAAGGAGGTCTCCCTGGGGAGGCTGACGGTGACCCAGCCTGCCGCGGCAATTGCCATGTCCTAATAAGCTCCTGCCCCTGTTGGGGGGTCAGGATAATATGCTGGGTTCCGTCTTTGGTAGCTATTAGTTTGGTTGGGAAGCCCCATCTGTATCGAACTTGATTATGTCTTAAGACCCTGGTGACCTCTGCAAAACTTCTCCTTTGAGCCAATGTGTAGGAGGACAGATCAGGAAACACCAACAGATATACCAAATTATGTGGTAATTTTTCTGGTTACAGGCTTTCAGGCCTGAACAAGAGTATTAATAACAGAATCTGAGAACCCTCGCTTTGATAAGATCAAGAAATTCCAGGGCTGGTAAGGTAAAAGAGCTTTGAACTTTTTTAATGTAGAATAGGGTAGGGCATTTTTTTTATTTTGGGGGGCTTTGTTATTTTATTAGGGGGCTTAGAGTAGGTGTAATTAGTTTAAAATTGTTGTAATATTTTTCAAATGTTTGTAAATATTTTTTTATTTTTTGTAACTTAGTTCTTTTTTATTTTTTGTACTTTAGTTAGTTTATTTAATTGTATTTATTTGTAGGTATTGTATTTAATTAATTTATTGATAGTGTAGTGTTAGGTTTAATTGTAGATAATTGTAGGTATTTTATTTAATTTATTTATTGATAGTGTAGTGTTAGGTTTAATTGTAACTTAGGTTAGGATTTATTTTACAGGTAATTTTGTAATTATTTTAACTAGGTAACTATTAAATAGTTATTAACTATTTAATAGCTATTGTACCTGGTTAAAATAATTACAAAGTTGCCTGTAAAATAAATATTAATCCTAAAATAGCTACAATATAATTATAATTTATATTGTAGCTATATTAGGTTTTATTTTACAGGTAAGTATTTAGCTTTAAATAGGAATAATTTATTTAATAAGAGTTAATTTATTTGGTTAGATTTAAATTATATTTAATTTAGGGGGTGTTAGTGTTAGGGTTAGACTTAGCTTTAGGGGTTAATACATTTATTATAGTAGCGGTGTGGTCCGGTCGGCAGATTAGGGGTTAATAATTGCAGGTAGGTGGAGGCGACGTTGGGGGCGGCAGATTAGGGGTTAATAAATATAATATAGGGGTCGGCTGTGTTAGGGGCAGCAGATTAGGGGTACATAGGTATAATGTAGGTTGCGGCGGTGTACGGAGCGGCAGATTAGGGGTTAAAAAAAATATGCAGGTGTCAGCGATAGCGGGGTCGGCAGATTAGGGGTTAATAAATATAATATAGGGGTCGGCGGTATTAGGGGCAGCAGATTAGGGGTACATAGGGATAACGTAGGTTGCGGCAAAGTGCGGTCGGCAGATTAGGGGTTAAAAAATTTTAATAGAGTGGTGGCGATGTGGGGGGGCCTCGGTTTAGGGGTACATAGATAGTTTATGGGTGTTAGTGTACTTTAGAGCACAGTAGTTAAGAGCTTTATAAACCGGCGTTAGCCCAGAAAGCTCTTAACTACTGACTTTTTTCTGCGGCTGGAGTTTTGTCGTTAGATTTCTAACGCTCACTTCAGCCACGACTCTAAATACCGGCGTTAGAAAGATCCCATTGAAAAGATAGGATACGCAATTGACGTAAGGGGATCTGCGGTATGGAAAAGTCGCGGCTGCAAAGTGAGCGTTAGACCCTTTCCTGACTGACTCTAAATACCAGCGGTAGCCCAAAACCAGCGTTAGGAGCCTCTAACGCTGGTTTTGACGGCTAACGCCAAACTCTAAATCTAGCCGTAAGTTTCTTTCCTGGAAAGTCTTGTTTCTTCTGGCTATTTCCCCTGCGAGAAGAGTTTCTAATCCTAAAAATTCTTCAGAGAAGCTTCTTCACTATCTGGATGTGGTTAGAGCCTTGAAGTGTTATTTTGATAGGATTTCAGACAAACTGTTCACTTTTTTGCTTCTAAGCAAGGTCAGAAAGCGTCTGCTGTTTCTTTGGCTTCTCGGTTAAAGCTTTTAGTTCGTGGAGCATACTTTAAGGCAGGTCAGACCCCTCCTAATCAGACTATTGCTCATTCTACTAGATCAGTAGCTACTTCTTGGTCTTTCAAGAATGTAGCTTCTGTTGACCATATTTACAAGGCAGCTACTTGGTCTTCTTTGCACACTTTCACTAAATTATTCAATATTTATGTTTTCGCTTCTTCTGAGGCAGCTTTTAGTTGAAAGGTTCAGTCTGTGTTTTTTGTGTATTTTGCCTGTTGGTTGTTTTTAAGTGCATTAAGATTTTTTTTTTAATAAACACACACACATATATATATATATATATATATATATATATTTATATATATATATATTTATATATATAAAGGGGTGTGTGTCTGCTCGTGTGTAGTGCACTTTTGGGGTTGTGGATTTAGTTTTCTTATGGAAATAAGATGTTTCTTATCCCATCCTATCTTTTTAATACTTATGGACTCTCCACAGCTTTGGTATTGGTTTCCAGGAGTAATGGATAGTGGAGTCTTACCACCTTTATGAAAGAAAAAATAATTTCTGCTTACCTGATGAATTAATTTATTTAATGGTGCTACAAGTCCACAAGCCCCCACCCTGTTTTTTTGGTGTTGTTTTTTTATGTTATGGTATGTTTTGACTAAATGCAGCTATTGATTTATGTTTAACCCATGCACTTTGACTATTTACCTGCCTTGTGTTTGGTCTAAGCACTTTACACTAGATTAAGCATTACAAAATGCTTACCCCACCTATAGAGCACCCATACATGCCCATGAGCTGCCCTGACACACCCACTGAACAACCAAACAGTGTCCTACACATCAAATTTTGAATCACATAAAAGTCCAGCACTCCTGCATATAGGTGCACGCTACAAGGGTTCTGCACTCACCCCAAAGAAATACTGAAATGTCCAAAGGAGTAGAAGCACCACCTCGTCAAATTCACAAAATGCAGTGCTGATATGTTTATGTGATGATTTCCCAATAAACATTTTGTGAATTTGACGAGGTGGTGCTGCTACTCCTTTGGACATTTCACTACACATAACATTTTGCCAGCTGGGTCAGGGTAGCATTATGAAGTAGCCAGGCGGTATCATGAAGTAGATGTGTAGGGGCAGTGTAATATTTTTTTAATATTATATCATTTTCTGCTATCCAAAGCACAAATGAATGACATTATTTAACATAAATATATTATTTAATGATTATTTGTACAAGAAAAATTTAACATTTTTAATATTAGCTCATTTGAGCTTAACTTTGGCTAAAATGTACAATTTTTAGCCGGGTGGTCAATAAATTCAGCCAGGGGATGCACCGGCGAAAAAGGTCCTGGGGAGAACACCAATATGTGTATATCGTTTTCTAGAGGCCAAAGCTGTTGTAGAAAAAGAAAAAATATTGATTAAAAAAATTGGTAAAAATTTTGTTTTTGAAAAGGGATTGAGAAGTATTTTCTGGTTAACTGGAATAAAGCTGTAAAAATTATCTCAATGCAAATTATAGGTGGAGTACTGGAGTTCACTCTATAGAAGTCACCAGGAAGCCACACAATAATCATTTCTTAAACACAGCTGTTTTAATGTTTTGGAATAGACCTGTTTATCAATCATAGTAATTGAAGTAGACTGACAACATATGATATTTTTCTAACAATATTGTATAAATTAAATAGGTAAATCATGGGTTATGCTGTTGAAATACCACTAAATCAGATCAGCCCCTGCAATATTCATTCAGCTTCATGAATAAAGATTACATCAGATTAACCCTAGCAACATTCATTCAGCTTTGTAAATAAAGATTAAATTAGATTAACCCTAGCAATATTCATTCAGCTTCATGAATAAAGATTACATCAGATTAACCCTAGCAACATTCATTCAGCTTTGTAAATACAGATTAAATTAGATTAACCCTAGCAACATTCATTCAGCTTTGTAAATAAAGATTAAATTAGATTAACCCTAGCAATATTCATTCAGCTTTGTAAATACAGATTAAATTAGATTAACCCTAGCAATATTCATTCAGCTTCATGAATAAAGATTACATCAGATTAACCCTAGCAACATTCATTCAGCTTTGTAAATAAAAATTAAATTAGATTAACCCTAGCAATATTCATTCAGCTTCATTAATAAAGATTACATCAGATTAACCCTAGCAACATTCATTCAGCTTTGTAAATAAAGATTACATCAGATTAACCCTAGCAACATTCATTCAGCTTTGTAAATACAGATTAAATTAGATTAACCCTAGCAATATTCATTTAGCTTCATGAATAAAGATTACATCAGATTAACCCTAGCAACATTCATTCAGCTTTGTATATAAAGATTAAATTAGATTAACTCTAGCAATATTCATTCAGCTTCATGAATAAAGATCACACACTTTTTTTGGTCAAAGAAAAACAGAATGAGAGTAGCTATAATTCTCAAGACTCTTAATTTTAAATAAAAATGATAATGACAACAGAGGGGATTTCTTAATCAAAGCTCATTATCACCTCTGAAGCATATGTGAAAAGTGTTAAGAGTTTTTGGACATTGCATAATCCCACCGGATCATAGCCTGCAGGCAGATTTGGATTCCTATTCTGTTTTGCTGTCCTTGTGAATAATGTTTTACACACTGACTAAATACTGTATGAACTAGATGTTGATCATTTTTGCATTGGTCAGACATACAAGAAACAAGCGAACACTTTAATGAGTCAATGAACAAATGAATGTGCAGACAAAAAAAAATTATAACATAATTTATGTAAGAACTTACCTGATAAATTCATTTCTTTCATATTAACAAGAGTCCATGAGCTAGTGACGTATGGGATATACATTCCTACCAGGAGGGGCAAAGTTTCCCAAACCTTAAAATGCCTATAAATACACCCCTCACCACACCCACAAATCAGTTTAACGAATAGCCAAGAAGTGGGGTGATAAGAAAAAGTGCGAAGCATATAAAATAAGGAATTGGAATAATTGTGCTTTATACAAAAAAATCATAACCACCACAAAAAAGGGTGGGCCTCATGGACTCTTGTTAATATGAAAGAAATGAATTTATCAGGTAAGTTCTTACATAAATTATGTTTTCTTTCATGTAATTAACAAGAGTCCATGAGCTAGTGACGTATGGGATAATGACTACCCAAGATGTGGATCTTTCCACACAAGAGTCACTAGAGAGGGAGGGATAAAATAAAGACAGCCAATTCCTGCTGAAAATAATCCACACCCAAAATAAAGTTTAACAAAAAACATAAGCAGAAGATTCAAACTGAAACCGCTGCCTGAAGAACTTTCCTACCAAAAACTGCTTCAGAAGAAGAAAATACATCAAAATGGTAGAATTTAGTAAAAGTATGCAAAGAAGACCAAGTTGCTGCTTTGCAGATCTGGTCAACCGAAGCTTCATTCCTAAACGCCCAGGAAGTAGATACTGACCTAGTAGAATGAGCTGTAATTCTTTGAGGCGGAGTTTTACCCGACTCAACATAGGCAAGATGAATTAAAGATTTCAACCAAGATGCCAAAGAAATGGCAGAAGCTTTCTGGCCTTTCCTAGAACCGGAAAAGATAACAAATAGACTAGAAGTCTTACGGAAAGATTTCGTAGCTTCAACATAATATTTCAAAGCTCTAACAACATCCAAAGAATGCAATGATTTCTCCTTAGAATTCTTAGGATTAGGACATAATGAAGGAACCACAATTTCTCTACTAATGTTGTTGGAATTCACAACTTTAGGTAAAAATTCAAAAGAAGTTCGCAACACCGCCTTATCCTGATGAAAAATCAGAAAAGGAGACTCACACGAAAGAGCAGATAATTCAGAAACTCTTCTAGCAGAAGAGATGGCCAAAAGGAACAAAACTTTCCAAGAAAGTAATTTAATGTCCAATGAATGCATAGGTTCAAACGGAGGAGCTTGAAGAGCTCCCAGAACCAAATTCAAACTCCAAGGAGGAGAAATTGACTTAATGACAGGTTTTATACGAACCAAAGCTTGTACAAAACAATGAATATCAGGAAGAATAGCAATCTTTCTGTGAAAAAGAACAGAAAGAGCAGAGATTTGTCCTTTCAAAGAACTTGCGGACAAACCCTTATCCAAACCATCCTGAAGAAATTGTAAAATTCTCGGTATTCTAAAAGAATGCCAAGAAAAATGATGAGAAAGACACCATGAAATATAAATCTTCCAGACTCTATAATATATCTCTCGAGATACAGATTTACGAGCCTGTAACATAGTATTAATCACGGAGTCAGAGAAACCTCTATGACCAAGAATCAAGCGTTCAATCTCCATACCTTTAAATTTAAGGATTTCAGATCCGGATGGAAAAAAGGACCTTGTGACAGAAGGTCTGGTCTTAACGGAAGAGTCCATGGCTGGCAAGATGCCATCCGGACAAGATCCGCATACCAAAACCTGTGAGGCCATGCCGGAGCTATTAGCAGAACAAACGAGCATTCCCTCAGAATCTTGGAGATTACTCTTGGAAGAAGAACTAGAGGCGGAAAGATATAGGCAGGATGATACTTCCAAGGAAGTGATAATGCATCCACTGCCTCCGCCTGAGGATCCCGGGATCTGGACAGATACCTGGGAAGTTTCTTGTTTAGATGAGAGGCCATCAGATCTATCTCTGGGAGCCCCCACAATTGAACAATCTGAAGAAATACCTCTGGGTGAAGAGACCATTCGCCCGGATGCAACGTTTGGCGACTGAGATAATCCGCTTCCCAATTGTCTACACCTGGGATATGAACCGCAGAGATTAGACAGGAGCTGGATTCCGCCCAAACCAAAATTCGAGATACTTCTTTCATAGCCAGAGGACTGTGAGTCCCTCCTTGATGATTGATGTATGCCACAGTTGTGACATTGTCTGTCTGAAAACAAATGAACGATTCTCTCTTCAGAAGAGGCCAAAACTGAAGAGCTCTGAAAATTGCACGGAGTTCCAAAATATTGATCGGTAATCTCACCTCCTGAGATTCCCAAACTCCTTGTGCCGTCAGAGATCCCCACACAGCTCCCCAACCTGTGAGACTTGCATCTGTTGAAATTACAGTCCAGGTCGGAAGAACAAAAGAAGCCCCCTGAATTAAACGATGGTGATTTGTCCACCACGTTAGAGAGTGTCGAACAATCGGTTTTAAAGATATTAATTGAGATATCTTCGTGTAATCCCTGCACCATTGGTTCAGCATACAGAGCTGAAGAGGTCGCATGTGAAAACGAGCAAAGGGGATCGCGTCCGATGCAGCAGTCATAAGACCTAGAATTTCCATGCATAAGGCTACCGAAGGGAATGATTGTGACTGAAGGTTTCGACAAGCTGTAATCAATTTTAGACGTCTCTTGTCTGTTAAAGACAGAGTCATGGACACTGAATCTATCTGGAAACCCAGAAAGGTTACCCTTGTTTGAGGAATCAAAGAACTTTTTGGTAAATTGATCCTCCAACCATGATCTTGAAGAAACAACACAAGTCGATTCGTATGAGACTCTGCTAAATGTAAAGACGGAGCAAGTACCAAGATATCGTCCAAATAAGGAAATACCACAATACCCTGTTCTCTGATTACAGACAGAAGAGCACCGAGAATCTTTGTGAAAATTCTTGGAGCTGTAGCAAGGCCAAACGGTAGAGCCACAAATTGGTAATGCTTGTCTAGAAAAGAGAATCTCAGGAACTGATAATGATCTGGATGAATCGGAATATGCAGATATGCATCCTGTAAATCTATTGTGGACATATAATTCCCTTGCTGAACAAAAGGCAATATAGTCCTTACAGTTACCATCTTGAACGTTGGTATCCTTACATAACGATTCAATAATTTTAGATCCAGAACTGGTCTGAAGGAATTCTCCTTCTTTGGTACAATGAAGAGATTTGAATAAAACCCCATCCCCTGTTCCGGAACTGGAACTGACATAATTACTCCAGCCAACTCTAGATCTGAAACACAATTCAGAAATGCTTGAGCTTTTACTGGATTTACTGGGACATGGGAAAGAAAAAATCTCTTTGCAGGAGGTCTCATCTTGAAACCAATTCTGTACCCTTCTGAAACAATGTTCTGAATCCAAAGATTGTGAACAGATTTGATCCAAATTTCTTTGAAAAAACGTAACCTGCCCCCTACCAGCTGAACTGGAATGAGGGCCGTACCTTCATGTGAACTTAGAAGCAGGCTTTGCCTTTCTAGCAGGCTTGGATTTATTCCAGACTGGAGATGGTTTCCAAACTGAAACTGCTCCTGAGGACGAAGGATCAGGCTTTTGTTCTTTGTTGAAACGAAAGGAACGAAAACGATTGTTAGCCCTGTTTTTACCTTTAGACTTTTTATCCTGTGGTAAAAAAGTTCCTTTCCCACCAGTAACAGTTGAAATAATAGAATCCAACTGAGAACCAAATAATTTGTTTCCCTGGAAAGAAATGGAAAGTAGAGTTGATTTAGAAGCCATATCAGCATTCCAAGTCTTAAGCCATAAAGCTCTTCTGGCTAAGATAGCCAGAGACATAAATCTAACATCAACTCTAATAATATCAAAAATGGCATCACAGATGAAATTATTAGCATGCTGGAGAAGAATAATAATATCATGAGAATCACGATTTGTTACTTGTTGCGCTAGAGTTTCCAACCAAAAAGTTGAAGCTGCAGCAACATCAGCCAATGATATAGCAGGTCTAAGAAGATTACCTGAACATAGATAAGCTTTTCTTAGAAAAGATTCAATTTTTCTATCTAAAGGATCCTTAAACGAGGTACCATCTGACGTAGGAATGGTAGTACGTTTAGCAAGGGTAGAAATAGCCCCATCAACTTTAGGGATTTTGTCCCAAAATTCTAACCTGTCAGGCGGAACAGGATATAATTGCTTAAAACGTTTAGAAGGAGTAAATGAATTACCCAATTTATCCCATTCCTTAGCAATTACTGCAGAAATAGCATTAGGAACAGGAAAGACTTCTGGAATAACCGCAGGAGCTTTAAAAACCTTATCCAAACGTATAGAATTAGTATCAAGAGGACTAGAATCCTCTATTTCTAAAGCAATTAGTACTTCTTTAAGTAAAGAGCGAATAAATTCCATCTTAAATAAATATGAAGATTTATCAGCATCAATCTCTGAGACAGAATCCTCTGAACCAGAAGAGTCCAAAGAATCAGAATGATGGTGTTCATTTAAAAATTCATCTGTAGAGAGAGAAGATTTAAAAGACTTTTTACGTTTACTAGAAGGAGAAATAACAGACAAAGCCTTCTTTATGGATTCAGAAACAAAATCTCTTATGTTATCAGGAACATTCTGCACCTTAGATGTTGAGGGAACTGCAACAGGCAATGGTACATCACTAAAGGAAATATTATCTGCTTTAACAAGTTTGTCATGACAATTATTACAAACAACAGCTGGAGAAATAGCTACCAAAAGTTTACAGCAGATACACTTAGCTTTGGTAGATCCAGCAGGCAGTGGTTTTCCTGTAGTATCTTCTGGCTCAGATGCAACGTGAGACATCTTGCAATATGTAAGAGAAAAAACAACATATAAAGCAAAATAAATCAAATTCCTTATAAGACAGTTTCAGGAATGGGAAAAAAAAAATGCCAAACATCAAGCTTCTAGCAACCAGAAGCAAATGAAAATGAGACTGAAATAATGTGGAGACAAAAACGACGCCCATATTTTTTGGCGCCAAATAAGACGCCCACATTATTTGGCGCCTAAATGCTTTTGGCGCCAAAAATGACGCCACATCCGGAACGCCGACATCTTTGGCGCAAAATAACGTCAAAAAATGACGCAACTTCCGGCGACACGTATGACGCCGGAAACGGAAATGAATTTTTGCGCCAAAAAAATCCGCGCCAAAAATGACGCAATAAAATGAAGCATTTTCAGCCCCCGCGAGCCTAACAGCCCACAGGGAAAAAAGTCAAATTTTTGAGGTAAGACAAAATATGATAATTTAAAGCATAATCCCAAATATGAAACTGACTGTCTGGAAATAAGGAAAGTTGAACATTCTGAGTCAAGGCAAATAAATGTTTGAATACATATATTTAGAACTTTATAAATAAAGTGCCCAACCATAGCTTAGAGTGTCACAGAAAATAAGACTTACTTACCCCAGGACACTCATCTACATGTTTGTAGAAAGCCAAACCAGTACTGAAACGAGAATCAGTAGAGGAAATGGTAAATATAAGAGTATATCGTCGATCTGAAAAGGGAGGTAAGAGATGAATCTCTACGACCGATAACAGAGAACCTTATGAAATAGACCCCGTAGAAGGAGATCACTGCATTCAATAGGCAATACTCTCCTCACATCCCTCTGACATTCACTGCACGCTGAGAGGAAAACCGGGCTCCAACTTGCTGCGGAGCGCATATCAACGTAGAATCTAGCACAAACTTACTTCACCACCTCCCTTGGAGGCAAAGTTTGTAAAACTGATTTGTGGGTGTGGTGAGGGGTGTATTTATAGGCATTTTAAGGTTTGGGAAACTTTGCCCCTCCTGGTAGGAATGTATATCCCATACGTCACTAGCTCATGGACTCTTGTTAATTACATGAAAGAAATTATTGATTCATACAAGCAGATAAAGCTTTTCTGCAGGTAAAAATTACTTCAAAAGTTCACATTTACATGAGGGAACTGTTTCAAAATAAAGCCTCACATTTTTCTTTTATGATTCAGATAGAGAGTGATTTTAAACAACTTTCTAATATACTTTTAATTTCACATTTTCTTCATTCTCTTGGTATCTTTTGTTGAAAAGCAGTGATATATGGTTAGCAGCCAGCCCATTTTTGGAGCACTATATGGCAGCAATTTTGCAAGAATATTATCCATTGGCAAGAGCACTAGATGGCAGCACTATTTCCTGCCATGTAGGGACCCAGATGCCTACCTAGGTATCTCTTCAACACAGAATATTATGAAAACAAAGCAAATTTGATAATAGAAGTACATTTTTTGGGTTTCATATCCCTTTAACAACTGTGCACTGTCCTTGTCAGTTTATTGGTTCCTGTGCCAGCCAATAAGTAAGTCATCTTCACTTTTGTTCTTGGCCAGCTGCTAACGGCTTGTAGCAGTAGCACCAGCTACTGCTTTAACTTTATTTATGCTTAAACTGCTTTCCAGCTACTCCTCTACTCCTTTTTGTTATCAAACAATTCCCATTAAACTGGATGAAGAACACTTAATCTGAAATGATTTTTTGTCTGTGCACATGTCTAGTATGAACTATGCAAGATTGATTGAAAAGAAGAAGAAAATATTTGCACACGTTTGCGAAAAAAGGTGAACATGTAAAAACAACACTAAAGGGACCACAGGGAACAATGAATGTGTTTTGAACAGAATGTACTTGATTGATAAATTTGGCCAGGGTGGATTTGATTTAAATCAAATTATTTAAATCATGATTCAAATCACAATTTAAATCATTAGTCAGTAAGGCCAATTTAAATCATGGTTTTCATTATCAGAATAATAACTTTATAGATTATTTTTCCAATTATATTAGTTTATATGGATTCATTCATTTAAATGAATGAATGAATCCAAGTGTATAACAAACTATATGATTTACCATCACTAAAAATCAAGTGGAGTTTAAGGGATCAAACATGTAAAAAAGGGTGCTAAACTCATCCTTTCTGTGCCGTTACACAGCGCTAAACTCAGCAGCTCCAGCCACCCACGGCACATCGATCTCCTCCAATGAGGTGATGCTTGCAGCTCTGAACCAATAGCCGTGCGTGTCAACTGACAGGTTTATGTATGCATGCATGGCTATTGGTTTAGAGGTGCAAGCGGCATCTCATTGGTAGAAGAACAATGTGGCATGGGCTACCAGAGCCACTTAGTTTAGCACTGTGCACCCTTTTTTTACGTTTGATCACTTAAACTCCATTTGATTTTTAATGATGGCAAATCCTAGTGTTTGTTATATGTTTGTTATACATCACTTTAAATCCTTGTGCAGATATTTTCCACTCCAAACAATCTTCTATTTAGTGAGCTTCTTTAAATTTATTCTGTGTACATAAATTTGTAGGGGAGCAATGACATTAAAGGGCCAGTAAAGTCAAAATTAAAATTTCCTGATTCAGAAAGAACATGTAATTTTTAACAAATTTACCTTTCTTATCTAATTTGCTTTGTTCTCTTGGTATCCATTGGTGAAAATCATACATAGGTAGGTTCAGAAGCAATAGACTACTGTGAGCTAGTCGCTTATCAATGTCTTACCCAATGTGTTCAGCTAGGCCTGAGGGGAGCATTGCTCTCTTTCAACAAAGGATAGCAAGAGAATGAAGCAAATTTGATAATAGAAGTTAATCTGAAATCCAATTTTTTCTCTCATGATTATGTCCCTTTAAGGTCTATTTCTCAACTTTGTATGTTTATTTTATAACATTTTTGCTGTGAAGCAGGGGCATGTTATTTCTGTAGACACAAATTTACAGGTTTGAGAACTACAAAACCAATAATATGTGATATGACATTATGAATGGATTTATGGCTAAATTTAGCCACCAATCAGCAAGTGCTACCCAGGTGCTGAAACACAAATAGGCAGCTCCTATGCTTACATTCCTGCTTTATTTTTTATTTTTTTTAAATACCAAGAGAACAAAGAAAAATTTATAATAAGGAAAAATTAGAAAGTTGCTTAAAATTGCTCTACCTGAATCATGTTTTTTTCCCCATATCTCTTTACAGACTTTTAAAACGTTTTGATGAGTCGTTTCCATCAAGATGAGATCATCAGGTGAATTCTGCCTTTAGTTCTTTGGGGTCAATTCATGTCAACAATAGACCTGAAGGACGCGCATCTACACATTCCAATCCACCAGGATCATCATCACTTAATATGTTTAGTTTTTCTGAACAAACTTGATCAGTTTGTAGCTCTTCTTTTTGGTCTTGCTACTGCTCTTTCAGTGAGTCGTGCTCAAGGGGTAGCAGTGGCTCCCTAATTGCAGGGTATATTGGTTCAGGCTCCATCTTTAGCGACCGCACACAGAGAAAGACTGTGCTGGTTTCTTTGCAGTCATGGCTGGAAGATCAGTGTGGCTAAGAGTTGTCTTGAACGAGAGTGTGCTTTCTTGGAGTCATCATAGACTCAGTAGCTGTGAAGCTATTTCTTACTGACTAACTCATGCTCAAGCTTCAGTCAGTCTGTCAGAAACTTTAGTCACATTCTCTTCTGTAGCTCAGTGCATGGAGGTTGTGGGACTCATGGTGGCAACGTCAGACACAATGCAGTTTGCAAGGTTTCATTTGCGGCCTCTCCAACTTTGCATGCTGAGGCAATGGAACCAACCTGTCTCAGTTAGTGGACCCAATGGTCAGACAGTCGCTGTCCTTGTATACGTCACCTGGTCCGGTGTTTCAGGGTATGGGCTTCCATTGTCCAATGTAGGAGATAATCACCACGGATACCAGCTTGTCAGGATGGGGAGCAGTTTGGGGCTGCTTAGGGCACAGGGTGTTTAGTCACCTCAGGAAGAGATATTACCCATCAATATCCTGGATCTTAGAGCAATTTTCAGAGCTCTCCAGGCATGGCCTCTACTACGCTTGGTTCCTTTCATCTGATTTCAGTAATACAATATAACAACAGTGGCTTACATAAACCATCAAGGGGTATCCACAGTTCTTTAGTGATGCAGGAGGTATCCCGCATACTGAGTTAGGACGAGGTGCATCAGTGCACAATTTTAGCCATACACATCCAAGGAGTGGAAAACTGGGAAGCAGATTATCTGAGTCGTCAGACATTACACTCAGGGGAATGGTCTCTCAATCAGGAGATCTTTGATCAACTGATAAGGAATTGGGAACATACTGAGATAGATCTAATGGCATCCCGTCCCCCAGGGTAAAATGATAGTTGCCTTGGCTGCCCCTTGTCCGTATCATCTAGTTTATCTTTTCCCCCAATGGTTGCTTTTCCCAGAGTGGTGGCCGAATTAAACAGGAGAATGTTTAGGCAATTTTTATAGCTTCAGCTTGGTCTTGCAGAACCTGGTATACCGATTTAGTTTAGATGTCCAGTGCTCCTCTGTGGCGCCTTCCATAGCACCCTAATTTACTTGTGCTTGGAACATTCTTCTATCAATTCTATCAAAATCATCAGTCTCTCAGCTTAACTGCTTGAAGATTGAATGGCTGATTCTTGCTCATAGGGTTTTCTCTGATTATATGATTGAGTCTTGTAAGCCTTTTACTAGATGAATTTACCATAAGGTGTAGAAAGTATATCTTTCCTGATGTTCTGATCAGGGTTATTCCTGCCATTCTGTGAGAATACCCCATATTTTACAGTTTCTTCAGGAAGGCCTAGATAAGGGTTTGTCGGCCATTTCTATTAAGGGTCAGATTTTCTGCTCTTACTGTTTTGTTGTACAGGAGATTAGCACGTTTCACTGTTATTTAAACTTTATTTTCAGGCTCTGGTTAGAATCAGACCTATTATAAAGCTTATTTCTCTGTCATGGAGTCTCAATTTGGTTCTTAGAGTTTTGCAACACCTTCAAGATGTTATCTTGGAAGGTCCCGTTTTTGTTGGCTACCTGGTTACAAACAGTAAGGTCTCATGGACTCTCACCGCCATTAGAAAGAAAACAAAATTTATTATTACCTGATAAATTAATTTCTTTCTTGGTGGTGATAGTCCATGAACCCGCTCATTTTCTTTCTGGTGACGTCAGTTCTAGTTTGTACCTCTTTACTCTACTATCTTTACTTCTTTCCTCCTATCCTATGCTATATGTCCTACTAGGAGGGAAAGGGAAGTAGGAGGGATACTTATAATCCCAAGAGTCTTGTAGATTCTCACCACCAATAAAAAAATTGATTTATCTGGTAAGAATAATAAAAAAAAAAAAATCATTTCTGTTTAGTGCATACCTACTCCTGCTACTTTTTTCTTCTATGTCTTCTTTGATAGGTGGTGCGGTACAGCTAATGATATGGCAGATGCCCATTCCTTTTTTCTCCCGCTGAGCAAGCTCCTCATAATGCGAGCTGTACTTACCAAATAGAAAAAACAAATTTTTACTTGTTATTTTCTAAGGGGTTAATATATTATCTCACACACACTGCTAGCAAGCTGAATACTGAACGCAAATAATCTGCAAATCGCTATCTGACAGAATGCGCAATTCACTATTTACATTGCTGCACGTGGAGGAGGGCTGCAATTGGGCATGCACTCCCTACCAGGCAGACAGGTAAGTACATTTCACACCTCCCAATAGATTGTATGGCCTACTGATTAAAAATTAAAATAATAAAAAAAACGACACCAGTTTATTGGCTGACCCTTTATTATTGCATTAAGAATGTTATATAGTAATCTATGTGATTTAAATAGCACTCACTACAGAAATATGTTAACAGGCACAAAAATGCTGTATGATGTGTTTTGCAACTTAGAATGATATCTGGTTTATGTGATGTCATTTATTTAATTTACTCCTCCATTTAATTAGGGACTACACATTGCCAAACATTACCTCACTATGCCACACAGAAATTTTCAATATGTACAATTATTTACTGTGGAAAATACAGTTTAGCTCAATGCATAGAATGTTCTTTAAATATTTTGTTTAGCAGTAAAAATCTTTATTTTATTATTGTTCTTATTTGTTTTGATTTTTTTTAATCAAATTATTTTAAACAACTTTCCAATTTACTTGTATTTTCAAATATCTGTTCTCTTGGTATCCTTTGTTGAAAAGCATACCTAGGTAGGCTCAGGAGCTGCTGATTGGTGCCGGCATATATATGCCTCATGTTACTGGCTCACCCAAAGTTCAGCTAGTTAGTGCATTTCTGCTTCTCCAGCAAAGAGAATGAATCAAATTAGATAATAAAAGTAAATTAGAAAGTTGTTTAAAAATGCATTTTCTCTATATGAATTATGAAAGATTTTTTTGGGGTTTCATGTCCCTTTAAGGCCTAGTTTTCATTGAGGTGGTGAAGTTTTGAAACTGGTGATAAAAACATTTATCTCCATTAAAATCTATGGCCTAGATTTAGAGTTGGGCGGTAGCCGTGAAAACCAGCGTTAGAGGCTCCTAACGCTGGTTTTGGGCTACCGCCGGTATTTGGAGTCAGTCAGGAAAGGGTCTAACGCTCACTTTCCAGCCGCGACTTTTCCATACCGCAGATCCCCTTACGTCATTTGCATATCCTATATTTTCAATGGGATCTTTCTAACTCCGGTATTTAGAGTCGTGTCTGAAGTGAGCGTTAGAAATCTAACGACAAAACTCCAGCCGCAGAAAAAAGTCAGTAGTTAAGAGCTTTCTGGGCTAACGCCGGTTTATAAACCTCTTAACTACTGTGCTCTAAAGTACACTAACACCCATAAACTACCTATGTACCCCTAAACCGAGGTCCCCCCACATCGCCGCCACTCTATTAAAATTTTTTAACCCCTAATCTGCCGACCGCCACCTACGTTATACTTATGTACCCCTAATCTGCTGCCCCTAACACCGCCGACCCCTATATTATATTTATTAACCCCTAATCTGCCCCCCACAACGTCGCCTCCACCTGCCTCCACTTATTAACCCCTAATCTGCGGTCCGCACGCCGCCGCCAGCTACATTATAGCTATGTACCCCTAATCTGCTGCCCCTAACACCGCCGACCCCTATATTATATTTATTAACCCCTAATCTGCCGAGCGGACCGCACCGCTATTATAATAAAGTTATTAACCCCTAATCCGCCTCACTCCCGCCTCAATAACCCTATAATAAATAGTATTAACCCCTAATCTGCCCTCCCTAACATCGCCGACACCTAACTTCAAGTATTAACCCCTAATCTGCCGATCGGAGGTCACCGCTACTCTAATAAATGTTTTAACCCCTAAAGCTAATATTAACCCTAACCCTAACACCCCCCTAAGTTAAATATAATTTTATTCTAACGAAATAAATTAACTCTTATTAAATAAATTATTCCTATTTAAATCTAAATACTTACCTGTAAAATAAACCCTAATATAGCTACAATATAAATTATAATTATATTATAGCTATTTTAGGATTAATATTTATTTTACAGGCAACTTTGTATTTATTTTAACCAGGTACAATAGCTATTAAATAGTTAAGAACTATTTAATAGCTAAAATAGTTAAAATAATTACAAAATTACATGTAAAATAAATCCTAACCTAAGTTACAATTAAACCTAACACTACACTATCAATAAATTATTTAAATACAATATCTACAATTATCTACAATTAAACCTAACACTACACTATCAATAAATTAATTAAATACAATACCTACAAATAACTACAATTAAATAAACTAACTAAAGTACAAAAAATAAAAAAAGAACTAATTTACAAAAAATAACAAAATATTTACAAACATTAGAAAAATATTACAACAATTTTAAACTAATTACACCTACTCTAAGCCCCCTAATAAAATAACAAAGCCCCCCAAAATAAAAAATGCCCTACCCTATTCTAAATTACAAAAGTTCAAAGCTCTTTTACCTTACCAGCCCTGAACAGGGCCCTTTGCGGGGCATGCCCCAAATAATTCAGCTCTTTTGCCTGTAAAAAAAAACATACAATACCCCCCCCAACATTACAACCCACCACCCACATACCCCTAATCTAACCCAAACCCCCCTTAAATAAACCTAACACTAAGCCCCTGAAGATCTTCCTACCTTATCTTCACCATACCAGGTTCACCGATCGGTCCTCGGAAGTCTTGATCCAAGCCTCGGAAGTGTTGATCCAAGCCCAAGCGGGGGGCTGAAGAGTGACGTCCATCCTCGGGCTGAAGTCTGGATCCAAGCGGCGGCTGAAGAAATCCATCATCGGGCTGAAGTCGGAAGTCCATCATCGGGATGAAGTCTTCTATCAAGCCGCATCTTCAATCTTCTTTCTTCTGGAGCGGAGCGGAGCCATCTTCTTCCAAGCCGACGCGGAACATCCTCTTCAACCGACGCCTACTCGCCGAATGACGGTTCCTTTAAATGACGTCATCCAAGATGGCGTCCCTCGAATTCCGATTGGCTGATAGGATTCTATCAGCCAATCGGAATTAAGGTAGGAATATTCTGATTGGCTGATGGAATCAGCCAATCAGAATCAAGTTCAATCCGATTGGCTGATCCAATCAGCCAATCAGATTGAGCTCGCATTCTATTGGCTGTTCAGGTAAGTATTTAGATTTAAATAGGAATAATTTATTTAATAAGAGTTAATTTATTTCGTTAGAATAAAATTATATTTAATTTAGGGGGGTGTTAGGGTTAAAATTAGCTTTAGGGGTTAAAACATTTATTAGAGTAGCGGTGAGCTCCGATTGGCAGATTAGGGGTTAATACTTGAAGTTAGGTGTCGGCGATGTTAGGGAGGGCAGATTAGGGGTTAATACTATTTATTATAGGGTTATTGAGGCGGGAGTGAGGCGGATTAGGGGTTAATAACTTTATTATAGTAGCGGTGCGGTCCGCTCGGCAGATTAGGGGTTAATAAGTGTAGGTAACTGGCGGCGACGTTGTGGGGGGCAGATTAGGGGTTAATAAATATAATATAGGGGTCGGCGATGTTAGGGGCAGCAGATTAGGGGTACATAGGGATAATGTAAGTAGCGGCGATTTACGGAGCGGCAGATTAGGGGTTAAAAATAATATGCAGGGGTCAGCGATAGCGGGGGCGGCAGAATAGGGGTTAATAAGTGTAAGGTTAGGGGTGTTTAGACTCGGGGTACATGTTAGAGTGTTAGGTGCAGACGTAGGAAGTGTTTCCCCATAGCAAACAATGGGGCTGCGTTAGGAGCTGAACGCGGCTTTTTTGCAGGTGTTAGGTTTTTTTTTTACCTCAAATGGCCCCATTGTTTTCTATGGGGGAATCGTGCACAAGCACGTTTTTGAAGCTGGCCGCTTCCGTAAGCACCGCTGGTATCTGGAGTTGCAGTGGCGTTAAATTATGCTCTATGCTCCCTTTTTGGAGCCTAACGCACTGAAAAGCCAGCCCTTCTGTGAACTCTAAATACCAGCGGTATTTAAAAGGTGCGGAGGAAAAAAAGCACGCATAGCTAACGCACCCCTTTGGCCGCAGAACTCTAAAGCTAGGCGTATGGATATTTTTCATGTTACTAGCCTGTTTGCAAACTTTAGCACCTCAAAGAAATCTAGGCCTAAATTGGGTAATAGAATATGACCATCAAATGAATTAATATGTTCTGCCTGATCTCCATGGAAATCTCCTCAGTTTCAAAATCATTGGTATGTTCCTAATATTCATTGTACGCATTCCTTTTGTGAGCAGCATTATTTGTAGACAATTGTGTGGAGTACAGTGGACAGTGAGTGTACTGTAATTTTTCCCCCCTGTTAATGTGTTTCCAGTGAGTACTTATACCTGCTGCAGAGTATAAAATTAATTGAAATTTACTTCTTTAGATTTATTTGACATAGTTGTTTCTTTCATACAGATAGTAAGAGTACACAATCCATTACTCCTGAGAATTACTCTTTCCTACCACTAGGAGTAAAGATTCCCAAATCCCAAGAGCTCTATAAAACCCCTCCCAACACACAGGTACCTCAGTCTTGTTTTTGCCTCCCCTAGAGGTGGTCGAAGAATGAAGATGTGCATTTGATTCTTCAGAGAGAGGGGCTTTGAGTATATGTTGAGGTCCGTATATTCTCTTTTGAACAGCAAATTTCCCAGGGTACTTTGCAAGGTCCAAGCACCATCAGGCGAAGTTTGTGGATGTAGCTTATTGGCCATTTCAGCTTGCTTATCTGTTTCCCTCATCTGGTACTTCTTCCCAGACTGATTTCCAAGATGAGGCTAGAGAAATTGTCTGTAACCCTGAGTGCCCCAGCTTGGCCTCACAGGATTTGGTATGCAGATCTGGTTCAGATGTCCATTTGTCCTCTTTGGCCTCTTCCACTTCGACTAGACCTTCTGGGGTCGATTTATGAAGCAGCAGATGCTGCTTCCGACCCACTCCACTTCAGTTCTGCCTGAAGCGGAAGTTAAGAAGCAGCGGTCCTAAGACCGCTGCTCCTTAACTCGTTCACCACCTCTGAGGTGGCGGACAGCAATCAGCCCGATCGAATACGATCGTGCTGATTGACACCCCCTGCTAGCGGCCGTGAATCTGCAGGGAGCGGTATTGCACCAGCAGTTCACAAGAATTGCTGGTGTAATGATAAATTTATCGATGTGCAGCGGACATGATACGCTACATCGTATCATGTCTGTCCGCACAATAATAAATTGACCCCTCTGTCTCAAGGTCCGTTTTTCCATCCGGATTTCTAAGCTTGATGAAATTAGAAAAACTAATAAAGTCATACAGAAAACCATTACTTCAAGTTATTGCTGCTAAAAGGGGGTCTACAAGCTATTGAATTATGTACTTTCACATATGGCTTCTCCATTTTGGCTTTATTTTTGTTATATAAATCATGACACAGTGTAAAATGTCATGTCTCATTTTAAGACCTGCTAAGGACCAGAGGATTGTTATTATGTCCTGATACATAAAACCATATAATTCAAAGAGGGTGTGCTTTCTTTTTCCCATGACTGTATATAGACCTAAATATATACATACATATCCATCTTTAGAGATGTATATGTATGTATCTCAATGTTAAAGCCCTTTGCCTGCATTTTTTTCTCTAACACCTGAGATATTCTATCTTTGAGCCTTTATATCGTTTGTGTGCAATATTTATTTTTTTAATCATTTTTATTAGATAGTATTATTATAAATTTAAGTGTACTTTGTAATATATTTTTAATTTGTACAACTTTTTAGTTTGTGAAACAATTAACCAGAACTCTGAAGTCGTGGTAATAATTCTAGCGTGATTGCGCTCACTCGGTTGCATTTACTTTCAACTTGTAATATGTAATATACTCCTTATTGCGTGTGCGCAGACGTTTGCACTCCACTCATAATCTAGCTCAAAATGTTCATACTGTATATTAGAAAAAATAAATGATGAATGTGTATTGCAGTTTTTTGTTTCTCTGTGCATTATAAAACCTTTTTATCTTCAATAGAGAACATTAACAATGGCACATTTAATTGTGTATTAAAGTTGTGTAACATATTGTATGAGAAACGAGAGACAAGATGTAAAAAAATGCATTTAAAGGCCACAGATTAGCTTTTTGTCTGCTGTTCTAGTCCATCAGTCATAAAGCATATTGGAGTGACTGATAAAGCTATTTTTCAGCCCTTTCTTTCATATGAATAACGTGTCTAGCTCTGTTATATCACTGTTCCTCAACAAAGAGAATTAAAGAAAAAAATCACCTCTTTTTTGTTTGTTCTCGAAACAAAAACTTTAAATACTCAATAGAACCTTTTGTGCTTTATTGTCCATGTATCTCCTAAGAGCACAATGCTCTTCAATTCCTCTTATTAACCAATGGTGAGTTTCTGCAAACTGTTAAAGCGACAAAGTCAGAACTAAATGTTCCTGATTCAGACAGATATACAATTAAACAAAAATTAGTATTGCATTTTCCTTTCTCTCTGGCTGGATGGCGAGAGTCGAGACTAATTTAACTCAGTTGCTTTTTACCTTTTGGGCATGGTTTATGTTGCCCGCAGAAAAGGACACATAAAGAAAGTTTAATGATCAGAACTAGGTTAAATGCTCTAACAGTAGTACAGTATTTTAGGTATTGTTTTTATTGCTCCTTTTTTGGCACAATATGAAATTTTTATTTAATCCAGATTCATACACAACGCATAGGGTTTCAGTTAAAATATTTAGAAGTTTTAGTTGCCACTTTTTTGGCCCAAATATACACACTATACACTATGAAATTAACAAACGACTTGTGAGGAAAAAAAACTATTAACTGTTTAATTGCTGAGCCATTTTCACACCCTTGCTGAGCCATTTTTATTTGTTTAGCCCTCATTGCGTAAATTTAAATCTTTCTTTCTATGAGGTGCCCACACAAATTATAAAAAAAATGGCACCGGGAGCGGAGCCTGGCCATGCTAGCTGATGGCCGCACATTGATCGTGCTCTGAGACCTTAAACCTCTCATATAAGGTTAACTGCAACCAACAGCTTATTGGAATCATATTTAGCAGCCTAAAACTTAAGAGAACAGCTTGGATACCTGAACCTGGGAGCTGACGCACTATAGCACTTGCCATATTGAGTATATCATTTGACCTGACTGGGCCTACACTAGTGCAAGACGCAGCACTCAGCCGCCAGCCACCAAACATAGGACGGTAGCACCGAAGATCCTGAAAGGCTGTCATCTAAGCCTGTTTTTAGCTGGCACTAAAGCGGGAAGGAAAAAAAAAGGAGGCGTCACTGAGAGCCGCGATTGTATCTGTGGGGACTTCCGCGACTCACCTCTGTACGATCGCATTGCTGACAAGTTTTCAGAGGGGAAGGAAGAGTGTGGCGAGAGCTGTAAGCCATAACACTCGGCCCCAGTTGACCTCCGGGCTTGTATTCTGCAGGCACAAACCACCGACGTCAACCGACGGCTGGCATCACACGTGAAAGAAGCGGTGAGTGACACCTGTAACCGCTTAGCTGCGGAATCGGCCCGGGAGTTGATGCGTGGCTGCTGAAATTGCCCAAAGCCAGCACATAACACACATCATCACTAGGGATCACCTACCTACTGCAGAGTGGCTGTTTGGGGCTGTGCATCATACTATAGGGGTAGCCATCCCACGGTAGTGGGCAGTAGGCCACATAACAGTGATAAAGTGGACCGATAACGACCCAACCAGGGCAAGACTCTGAAGCACATAGTGATATTAGACCAGTTTGTAAGAAGAAGGGCTACAATTAATAAGAAACATTATCATAGAACCATCTATAGCACTGTTTGAATAGCGGAGCTCCAAAAAGCATAATAATAGAAACTTTAAGTTTTTATGACAAAGAAATAACGTCCTATAGCCCTACTCTCTACCACAGACTAAACAAGTGGACAAGTATGTCAAATAGAAGGGGCTTAAAACTGACTAAGAGCTCACAATCCGTTAAGTTATCTGATCCCAAACTTAACAACCCCCTGCTCTCCTAGAGATTCTTCAGAATATGGCAGACAAGCCGTTACAGCCCATATACATAACACAGAGCTCACACAGCTTGATTATGTGACTAAGAAAGATATTAAACACGTATCCTCTAAAAATGACATCAAAGAGGCCATGTTAGAGGTGAAGCATATGTTTGATGAGCTTAAAAAGGACATTGTTGCAGTAGACCATAGGATCACACTGGTAGAAGAGACACAAGAATCCTTACGTTCTTACCTTCAGCATCAATCAAGCTGCATGCAATCTCAAGAAATGATAGTGCTAAACCTCACAGAAAGAATAGAAAACCTAGAAAATAGGAGTAGGCGGAATAATCTCCGGCTTAGAGGGGTTCCAGAGTCCGTGGATCCACCAGATATAGATCAATACATTCAGGAGCTATTTAAATTCATTAAAAACTCTCCAACGGCAGAAGATATCCAAGTAGAAAGAGCTCATAGAGCCTTGAGGCCTAAACCTCCAGCAGGAGCCCCACCCAGGGACATAATTGTCAAACTCCTATCCTATAAAGACAAGGAAGAAATACTCAGACACTCAAGAAACAAGCATCCTCTCACATATGAAGGATCAGAGATGCAAGTATAGATGGACCTGTGCCCGTCGACCCTACAGAAGCAGAGGTATCTACCCTACATAACTTCAATTCTCAAGGATCAAAAAATCCAATATAGATGGGGATTCCCCACCTGCCTCATTGCCTCTAAGGATGGGGTAAGAGCTACATTCAAATCGTCAGCCAACTTGCCGTCCTTCAATCAGGCTTTGGGTACGCAAATAAGGCCATTGAAATTAGCAGCAGGCCCAACACCACCTGGACCTAAAGATATCAGCAATGAAGAGGAGATTCGCCCCATCTAGATATTAGCCCATAATCTAGCCACCTTGGATGCTGTCCGCTATCATATTTAGTCTACTCAGAACTGCTTAATGCATCCTGAGCTGGAACAATCCCTACAGTTGCATACTGGACATCTTACAGCTAAGTTTTTGCTCTTTTTCATATAGTGATAAGATTAGTTAACAGTAGGTCATAATGTTTCACTTAGTTCTTAAACTGTACTGCCCTCGGATTGGTTCGGAGATCCGCACGATCTAAAGATTAGCTCAGAATCTAACTGCCTTGGATGCTGTCCGCTATCTTATTTAGTCTACTCAGAACTGCTTAATGCATCCTGAGCTGGAGCAATCCCTACAGTTGCATACTGGACAGCTTACAGCTAAGTTTTTGCTCTTTTTCATATAGTGATAAGATTAGTTGACAGTAGGTCATAATGTTTCACTTAGTTCTTAAACTGTACTGCCCTCGGATTGGTTCGGACTCTTGTTGGATGCCTTGTAGAGTCTGCATAGTGATTATTGTGACGGTGCAGACTCAAAGATAAAGATAAAGAGAGACATTACTAATTCTGATGGCCTTGATTATTCTTTGCACTCCTGTTATGTTTTGATGTGCCTTGTTTTGATTTATTGCATACCAGATTGTAGTTGATGTTGTTGTTTATATATGTTTTCCTCCTATGCTTAGTCGTGGCCCTGAGCACAGACACAGTATCACTTAAGTTCTGTACACCCAGACAGAGTACTAGATCTCCTCAAGATATCCAAACTGGCCTCCGCTGCTTAGAACCCACCGGACTTGAGTGAATTTTAAGACCAGTACATACCAATTCAAACACACTTACACAACTCTAGGATGCATCACACACGCACCTTAACCAAGTAGCAGCATAGTTGCCCAACTACGTATCAATTAAATCATTCCTGTACGCCTCTGGGAGGCATCATACTCACACCATGACATAATTATAGCTTAGCTTTTTCATTCCACTTCTGACAAGCCCTCATTAGGGTTGACTCTGTGGAACAGGGTGTATAAGAGGGTCACAACAAAAGGCAATGGTATTGTGTGTTATACTGACATAATGTTCAGATGCTGAGTGGTGAATTAACGTACACCCTAGTGACTATTAATATATCTAGGGCAGCATATAGCATAAAAGTTTTAATTGTATTCTTATCTAGGTTCCAATGATTGTAGAATATGTTTTACATGGTTGCATTTACCTACAAATGTTATTATATATACTTAAATTCAATTTAATGAGAGTAATAAGGTTACTACCCCTTGATATATATATTTTCTTTTGATTGAGATACTAACTCTTCACTTTCAGACTCAATTAAAACACCTAAGGGTTTTCTGATACCCTTTATATTGACTTCCTTAGGAATTCACTTTCCCTGTCCCCGACCTAAAACTGCTATTCGTCTGTAATCCATAAAACCCTCCTACCATCCTACAGACTGCCTGTATACCCCCCTTACTAGTCTGTTTACTTTTCCCCCTCTCTTCCTCCCTTTTTTCCCCTGAACTCCCTCCCTGCCCTCCTATACGAGCCCTCATCAAAACACTGTTCAAATGGCTGACTCACATATGGGTGTTAAAAAATCTTCCCATAGACCTTATTACTATAAACGTTAAGGGTTTTAACAATCCTGGGAAGCGCTCAATTATCACTAGAGACCTACACAGAATGGGCGGAGACATAATATATATCCAGGAGATGCACTTTTCCAGATATAGGGAGCCAAGGTGGTTCAATCGTCAATACCCGGTAGCATACTTTGCGTCAGGCCCCTGTGGGAGTGGGAATATTGTTTTGCGCCAAGGTACCTTTCCAGCTAGACCAGATCATTAAAGACCCTGATGGCAGGTATCTAATTCTGGTTGGCACTCTATACCGCAGGCCCATAACCCTGACTAACCTTTATTTCCAGTGTCATGCACAGTATTCTTTTTTCAAAAGGATCTCTCACAAAATCTTAGAAGTCCAAAAGGGGATTCTCATTATAGGGGGGGGGGGGGACTTTAATTTGTCACTTTGCCCCAGCATGGATACCTCGGATGGCCTCTCCAGCACCTCTAACAAAGTGGTTAAACAATCTCTCAAGGACCTAGTTCTCCACTATATATGGGGCACTCTGCACCCCACAGTCAAAAACTATATTTTTTACTCCCATCCAAATATGAAGTACACAAGAATTGACTATCTCTTCACGGAACAAGCAGATTTATCTATCACAGCTAGTAGCCATATCAGCTCAATCACGTGGTCGGATCATGCCCCAGTTAAATGTTCCATTGAGTGGCCTAACATCCCAGTAACTCCCTATGTGAGGAGGCTTGATGAGTCCCTATTAGATGACCATCTATTGAAGCAAGAACTGCACAGCCATATTGAGGAATACTTCCGTCTGAACTCAGATGATTTTGTGAGTCACACCACTGTCTGGGAGGCACACAAATGTGTGCTGAGGGGTGTCCTGATCCGACATAAATCAGCAATAAATCAGAAAAAGAGAGAGCAATGCAGCACCCTCTTAGCGCAGGTGACACAAACTGAAATGGCACATAAAGAACAACCTGCAAATGAAACACTACAAGCAGATCTTGCGCGGGCTAGATCGGCCCTTTTGAGTCACCTACAACAGGAAAACCAAAAGAAGGCGCTAATACTTACTAGGCAATATTATTTTGAACAAAGCAATAATGCGGGGAAACTTCTTGCTCGAGCAATAGCGCGGCAGAGACTAAAAGCATATGTTTATGAGGTAATGGATCGAAGCGGGAATTACCAGAGCGATGGACAATCCATCTCAAACACTTTCGGAACTTTATATGAATCTCTTTACAATATCCATCCACCGGTCCGAGAGCAAACAGAAAAACCACAAGGGCCTGCATCTGATCAGGCCATAATAGATTATTTGTCTGAGGTAGAAATGCCAAAGCTGTCAGGAGAAGAGGCTGACCAACTTGAGGCCCCATTCACTCTGGAAGAGATCTTTCTCACCATTAAGGACTTCCCAGTCGGCAAAAGCCCAGATCCCGATGGGTTTGGAATTTGATACTATAAAACCTTCTCTGAAATGTTGGCGCCTCGATTGCTTCATATATTTAATAAACTAGCTGAGACACCAAGTTTACCGCACTCGATGTTAGAAGCATTTATTTTGGTTATCCCTAAGCCCGATAAGCCCGAGAACCAGCCCAGTAGTTATAGACCGATCTCTCTCCTTAACTCTGATGTTAAGATTCTGGCAAAGTCTATGGCCAACCGCCTTAACAAGTTCTTGCCTCGACTGGTCTCAACTGACCAGGTTGGGTTCATTCCTGCCAGGGAGGCGCGGGATAACACCCTTAGAGTTATTCAGTTGATTTCTTACGTTCATGCCAACTCCGCTGATTTGGCATTAGTCTCAATTGGATGTTTATGCTCCACACCTTGGCAAAACTGGGATTTGGACCAGGCTTTATTCATGTCACGAATACCAGACAGCTAAGGCTACCCCAACCCCCCCTACAACCTCACCCCTGTTGTTTTGCAGTGGTTTTGGGCTCCTCAGAGCAACCACAATCTCTGGAAGCTTTTGTTTGCTTGTTTTGTGAAGAGCTGGTGTATGACCAGGAAAACCCTCCTAGGCTGGCCGGGCTCCTGGAACTCCCGGTTGGCTGCCTCACAACGGACACCCGCCTAACTCCTCTCAGGCTGGCCGGGCTCCTGGAACTCCCAGTCGGCCACAGGACAGCAGGACACCTGCTAACTTTACCCCTGGTCGCTCCAGCAGCCCTTTGCCCCAGAACTCCACTCTTTTGGGGATTGGTAGCCCCTAGGGAGGACAATAGATGTGGCAATTATCAGAGGGGAGCTCCTTTGGGAACTAGGGGTTTTGGACACCCCTAACCCCATAACTTCAACGGACTGTATCTCCTGTCCCCAGTAACGAATCATGCTGATTTTTGGACTGTGGCATCTGGGGACCGGGATCTCCCCGAAACCGCCACCCCTAGGTATTGGGTTTATGTGAGGCTGTGGCTCCTATGGAGGTGCTGGGCTGTCTGGAGGGGCGGGAATGGCAGGAAAACTGTGGCATTGTCTTCTGTTCTTATCAAGATGAGCTGTCTGTATAAAAGGAGTGTGTGTTTTCAATAAAATCAGTTCTATTTTCACCTGAATGCTAGTCTGTCTAGTTATTTGGGTAGGCCCCAGCTAGAATAACTTTCCTGGACTACATAGTAGCCTGTTCCAGGCAGAGGAAGGACCCTCAGGCAGAGCTACCCAGTCTGGTGGGACCCTGAGTACTGGTGCTGTTGGGCATCAGGGGTGGCTACAGGCCGTGGTCACTTGCCAGCTACATAGCTGCAGTTGACAGGGAGGAAGCAGGACTTGTTTGGCAGAGCTACCCAGTCGGGGTATCCGGGGTATCCGTCACATTGGCTGGCAGCGGTGAGATCTGCTTCTTCCACACGATTCCTGCTGCCAGAGAAGGGCCACAGTAGCTGGTAACTATGGAAGCCGGGTACCTAAGGAGAGTACAGGAGGCACTGACCCAGCTGGATGGTCCTGGTTCTGAACTGGACCAGCTGAGCTGCAGGAGCATTGTCTGCCAGTAATTATGGAGGGAGAGGCTTCAACAAGAAAAGGATTGTGATGGAAAGATCCTCGCCACAGATGATGAGAGGTACAGTGTCAGGTGCTTTTCCTGGGAGAGCAGCCCATCTAGGAATAGCTTTAATTACAATAAATATACCGAATATCACAAAGAAAAAAATGTGAAATAAATGTGATAACAAAAATCATAAAAGGAAAACCAAATAAAGTTCTGAATCAAGGATATGTATGTGTCCTCTGGATGAGTTTTTCAGCTTGTTAGCATTCCTCAGTGAGATCCCATAAAAAAGGAAACAGAAAATTGCAACATAGTGTGAATCTGTAATGGCACTTTGAGGAAGTAGTTGTTTTGTAACAAATGACTACTCACATTTGTTGGAGCTTTCCACTAAGCTCAAGGATATGCGCACTCCCACTTTATACTGATGGGAAAACAGTACACTAGGCAAAACTTGGATACAAATTTATTTTAAAATATATAAAAGCGTCACATAAGCCTTGATAACACCACAATGTAAGGGTACAAAAGCAGATATGCTGTAACAAATGCTTCAAATCGCCAAACTTGCAAAGAGGTAAATGGATCAGCAGGAGTGTGACCGCTGAAACCAAAACCTTTTTAGTAGCAAGACAATAGCGCTAAGCCCCCAGGTGTCCTGGCTAGTGTAGAGACGCAATAAAACTCAATATAGAACAGTTCAGTTCCGACGTACGTTTCGCTGGTATGCTTTGTCAAGGAATGTTAGTGCGCATGTCCAAGAGTCCTTTTAAACAATCCATTGATGAGTTTCTGCCAGGTTTGTGGTTACATCCTCCATTTTGGAAGTTGGCATTTAGGTAATTTGTCATTAAACAACTAGTATGTTTTTCAACTTCTTTCAGTTTTATACATTTTGTTGATATATGCATAGATGTTAAGATGGATAACCAGAATTGGGAAATTATGCATTATAATGTTATAGCATTATACATATATGCAAAACTTCAAAAAGCATAATCACATTGTGCCTGCAATTAGTGTCTATACTGATGATATATGTAGGTATTTGTTTTCTTTAACCCCTTAATGTGAAGGTATTAGTTATATATATATTTATTTATTATTATTATTTTTTTTTTTTTTTTTTTATCCTTTTCTTTTGTGATGTTACTGACTATATGTCCTACAGACCATAATTAAACTACTAGCCTTATCATAAACCTAGTTGTGTCGCAATGTTTTTAAAAATAGATTTTATTTGTTAGCATGTAACATGTTTAAAAACATATATTGTACTTTTGTGTGTTTGCGCTGAAAAGTTATGATAGGATGTTGAGGTTACTGTTTCTAACTATGTGTTTAATTTTACATTTGGGGTTCCATATATTGAAAATAAGTTCGTGAAACATTCTAAAACTATTTAGCACTGAATAGCTATCGGAACTAGATCGACTGGTTTGGGCAGAGATGTGCGTGGAGGACGGCTATCGGGACCTCCGATGGCTCACAATGCAAGTACGGCCATGGCTGGAGGATTGCTCCCCCACAGAGGGCTTTGGCTTCGGCGGCCCTGGGTTACTATTGGAAAAGTTGACAGAAAACCCAGAATTTGGGAGTGGGGCAGAACTGAGAGTAGCGAACATTGGCCACTCCTGAGAGCAGCTGTTGTATCTCTCGGGGTACCCTGGCTGGTATCCGATATGGTATCGCTTATTGTCCAAGAATGGGTACTGGAAAAGACATACAAGAGGCTGCTAGACCGAGTTCTGCAGCATGCCACGGAGTCTGCACGGAGCTGTGGTGCAGCACTCTGGGAATCATGGAGGTTGGCCTCAGATGAGTGGCAGCAGAGCATAAGCGCCGACGAGCTGCTAGATACAGATCAGCAGCCTGGGCCCGAGCTTATAGACCTGGACAAAGGAGCCACCCCAGCAGAAGCACTGGCAACAGGGCAGAGAGCCACCAGCCTCTGCCCAGCACCTGTAACAGCCCCAGGAAACCAGGGAGAGGAGGTAGGCGTCCTCCCTCCCCTTACAGAGAACCCTTTGCAGGGAGAGATGGATGTCGGTCTCTCTCCCCAGCGGCAGAGCCATCTCCTGGGAGCGGAGGTAGTCGTCCTCCCTCCCCATAAACAGAACCTCTTCCTGGGGAGGAGACAGTTGGTCTCTCTCCCCAGCTGCAGAGCCAGGAGCAGGGAGAGGAGACAGTCAGTCTCTCTCCCCAGCGGCAGAGCCATCCCCTGGGAGCGGAGGTATTCGTCCTCCCTCCCCATAAGCAGAACCCCTTCCTGGGTGAGGAAACAGTCGGTCTCTCTACCCAGCGGCAGAGCCAGGAGCTGGGAGAGGAGACAATCAGTCTCTTTCCCCAGCGGCAGAGCCATATCCTGGGAGTGGAGGTAGTCGTCCTCACTCCCCTTACAGAGAACCCCTTGCAGGGAGAGATGGATGTTGATAACTCTCCCCAGCAGCAGATCCCCTTCCCGGGAGAGGAGACAGTCGGTCTCTCTCCCCAGCGGCAGAGCCATCCCCTGGGAGCGGAGGTAGTCGTCCTCCCTCCCCATAAGCAGTACCCCTTCCTGGGAGAGGAGACAGTTGGTCTCTCTCCCCAGTGGCAGAGCATCCCCTGGGAGCAGAGGTAGTTGACCTCCCTCCCCTTACACAGAACCCCTTCCTGGGAGAGGAGACAGTCGGTCTCTCTCCCCAGTGGCAGATCCATCCTTCGGTAGCAGAGGTAGTCGTCCTCCCTCCCCTTACACAGAAGTCCTTGCAGGGAGAGACGGGTATCGATATCTCTCCCAGCGGCCGAATCCCTTTCTGGGAGAGGAGACAGTTGGTCTCTCTCCCCAGTGGCAGAACCCCGTACAGGGAGCAGAGACAGCCGGTCTCCCTCCCCAGCAGCACAGTTTCCCATGGAGCGGAGGTAGCAGGGTAGCAGACCTCCCTCCCCAGCGGTAGATCTCCTTCTCGGGAGAAGAGACAGACAGACTCTCCCCTCAGTAGCTTGGCAGGGTCTCTACCCTTTTCTTGTCCCAGAGTATTTCTCACCAAGGGCAGTCGTTGCATTGGGCAAGGAGGATAAAAGCGTATACAGTTGGTGCCACATGTTTGGGCACCCGAGCTTTACCTGCCCCACTAAGGAACAACCTCCCCCTCCAGTCTGGGGTGGGAATACAGCCGGGAAACCGGCACTGGCTTTGTTTGTGGGTGGGTCAGCTGGTACTCAACAGAGTGTCACAGAGGGAGACAGTTTGACCATGGAACTTAAGGACACTGGAACTCGTGGAACAGCAATAGTTTGGGAGCCGGCCTTAGCAAACTTGTTTGGGACTTTGCATTATGTGACTATCCCTGCGCCCAGGGCGCAGGGTATAAATGCCAGCAGGAACCCCACCAGGATGCCCCAAGCTCAGGAGAGATGGGATAACCTCTCCCAGCAACCGAGAAGTGGAGGGCCACCGTCGGACAGCCCCAGGCCGACCCGTTAAGGGTCTAGCCGGGTCTGCCAAACTGGAGGGGGGGAGATGTTACGGATAACAGACAGCTAAGGCTACCCCAACCCCCCTACAACCTCACCCCTGTTGTTTCTCAGTGGTTTTGGGCTCCTCAGAGCAACCACAATCTCTGGAAGCTTTTGTTTGCTTGTTTTGTGAAGAGCTGGTGTATGGCCAGGAAAACCCTCCTAGGCTGGCCAGGCTCCTGGAACTCCCGGGTGGCCGCCTCACAACGGACACCCACCTAACTCCTCTCAGGCTGGCCGGGCTCCTGGAACTCCCGGTCGGCCACAGGACAGCAGGACACCCGCTAACTTTACCCCTGGTCGCTCCAGCAGCCCTTTGCCCCAGAGCTCCGCTTTTTTGAGGATTGGTAGCCCCTAGGGAGGACAAGAGCTGTGGCAATTATCAGAGGGGAGCTCCTTTGGGAACTGGGGGTTTTGGACACCCCTAACCCAATAACTTCAACGGACTGTAACTCCGATCCCCAGTAACAAATCATGCTGCACTGTGGCATCTGGGGACCGAGAGCTTTAAAATGACACCCTGGAAGTGCCATCGGGATCACCCCGAAACCACGGTATTGGGATTATGTGAAACTGTGGCTCCTATGGAGGTGCTGGGCTGTCTGGAGGGGCGGGAATGGCGGGAAAACTGTAGCATTGTCTTCTCTTCTTATCAAGATGAGCTGTCTGTATAAAAGGAGTGTGTGTTTTCAATAAAATCAGTTCTATTTTCACCTGAATGCTAGTCTGTCTAGTTATTTGGGTGGGCCCCAGCTAGAATCACTTTCCTGGACTACATAGTAACCTGTTCCAGGCAGAGGAAGGACCCTCAGGCAGAGCTACCCAGTCTGGGTAGCCGGAGTCTGCCACAGGGTGGGACCCTGAGTACTGGTGCTGTCGGGCATCAGGGGTGACTACAGGCTGTGGTCACTTGCCAGCTACATAGCTGCAGTCGACAGGGAGGAAGCAGGACCCGTTTGGCGGAGCTACCCAGTCGCGGTATCCGGGGTAACTGTCAAATTTCACAGAGTTCTTTCTTTGTACGCCTCACCAAATGCAAGGATTCTTGTTAATGGCATGCTCTCCAAGACCTTCTTGATCACTAATGGCACAACGCAGGGGTGCCCCCTCTCCCCTTAGCTGTTTGCCCTAACCATAGAGGTGCGGGCATGCAAGATTCACGCTAATCCCAATATTAAAGGTTTCAGAGTCGGAAAAACAGAACACAAGTTGGCTATGTATGCCGATGATATTCTTATGACCTTGTCTGATACTCCATCATCCCTTCAAGCATAATTAACAGAATTCAAGGTTTACGGGAAGGTGTCAGACTTTCTTCTTAATCCAGCTAAATTAGAGATCTTGAAAATTTCAGAACCCCCGAGTGTCTTTGAAAACTTAAGTTTACACTGTCCACTTAAGATTGCCCCACATCATCTAAAGTATCTAGAGATCACCTTAGCCTCTTCAATAAAAGATATTGTTGAATTGAATTATAAGCATATTAGGGACAAAGTATTGGAAGATATGGCAAATTGGAAAAACAAAACCATCTCATGGATGGGGTGTATACACGTTGTCAAAATGAACATCATACCTAGAGTGCTGTATGTGATGCAGACAATCCCTCTTTCATTTGCATCACACCTCATCCATCAGATCCCGCCTGCAATGGAATCATATATCTGGAATGTCCTAAAGCTGAGAATTAGCAAGAAAAGGATATACCTTCCTAGAGACAGAGGAGGTGCAGGAGTCCCATTTTATGAGTGAATATCATAAAGCCATATGCCTCCAGTGCCTTGTTGAGTGGAGCCATAACTCCGCTGACAGGGCCTGGATAGGACTAGACAATGAGATATTACAAAGGGGCAATGTTGGCTCACTCGCATGGGTAACAGCTCTGGGCCGCCCTCATCTAATTAGATGATATCCCCTATTGGAGGATGTTTTTCAAAACTGTGATAAATTAATCAAAGTTGAAAGCCACATTTCAACCATTAACTCACCGGTAACAGCAGTGCGCGAAAACCCAGATAACGGTCTAGCAAATAAAACGCATGTCTCAGGCCTCTTGTATTTATTGTTCGTCAGACGTGGCCATATCTAACTCCTTTCAACATGGGAAACTCAGGAGGGCCTGATGGAATGGGATTGCTGGATGTTCTCCTCCTGGTTCAGAGTAGCACAATTTAACCACTACATTAACAGGCACAACGATAGGGCCCCTTTTACCAGGCAAAAAACATTCTTTGAGACAATCTGTACTATGACAAACACACCAAGACACCTGATCTCACTCTTATATAAACTGCTGTTAGTGGGGAGAGGCACCATCTTGCCTTCCTATGTGGATGCTTGGCAGAGAGAACTAGGATCCGTAATTGATACAAAGACGTGGCTAAAAATCTTTGACAAAGGGGGGGCGGAGCGATGAGCTGAACCGGCAGGACGCATCTTGGAGGAGCTCCTGATCTACACACCAAATATATGAGCCTTTTTTTGGGTTCCTAAGGGATATTTATGATCCTTTGGTGATTATAACTTTAAAAGATTGTTGTGGAGTTTGAGCCTATCTGAGTTGGATCTTTAGCCTATGCTGTTTAGCCAAACTAAGCGACTCTGTCTGACAGGCCGCAGTGTTTTAAGCTACCGCATATTCCCCCCCCCCAGGCAACTGGGTTACGAGTAGTCCTACTTTACTACACACTTTGTTTAGAGATGGATACCGATAAATATTCCCATCTTCACATGGAGGCGCAGATACCGGACAAAACCTTGCTGTGCATTCTGGAGGAACATTTTCGGAACCTCCATCTGTTAGTTAACAGGGGCTTTGTTAGACCCACTAATCTGAACACGGTAACGCATGCTGATCTGCCACGAGGAGAAGCGATACCACCTACTATACAAAAGATCGCTACTACCCTAGAGCTAGAAGGAGATAATCTTGCTAAATATCACACCGGGACTTTACAGGGTATAACAGGAGAGGCTACAGTCTTCCCGGACCACAAAGTTACCCCGCCATTACTAATTCTGAAAGGCGGTGTCCCTACTATTGGCAACTTGCAGACTCAAGATCCTGAGGCAACCAGCGTCTTAACGACAACTGCCTTGATATGCAGGGGAGATACCTATCTTCAGGCAATGCCTTCTAATAGACCTACACAGCCAAGGCCACCGAGCAGTGACACAGTGAACCCAGCAGGCAGCAGCGTGGTGGTGAAGGCCCTAGCTGAGACTAGGGGGGATGTTAATGACGGAGGATATTTCATATCTAGTGCCACAACAGAGTCTCCGCAATACACTGGCAATTTGGTGTACTTCCCTATTCTGAAGGAAGAGTCAGTTTGCTGCCTTACCCTAAAAGCGCAAGTATCACTAGGAGGAACTAAAAGTATCAGACCTATAAATCGTTCCTTTGCTCTGGTGCTCCCCTTACTTGCATTTAGACCGGTTGTGCCTTTGGATCATGCTGACGGGGCTACACACGATCTCCCCGGTGGGACATTGAGCTTGCAGGAGTGTTCCGGTCTGGCTGTGGAGCTATGGGGACTTCCTTGCCTGATTGAGAGACTTGGAGTTGGATGAGCTATCCAGGGAACGCCGAGACCGGTATTTTGAACGTTGCCCACATGGCTCACTAACTGTTACCTAATTTGAAACTCTTTAGTTCCCTGAGGGCAACGAGCTGTAGATTTCCCCTCATATGATGGACATTGTTCCGGAGTCTCCCTGAGGGTACAAGTAGCATACTCCTATGTACAGCCACCTGACTCCTAATCAACTCCTTTACTTACTATATGAAAGTTTGCAGTCTGCTGGCTTTGAGCTATATATTTATTACCAGAAAGTTCTGTTATGCCTTGCTCTTTTGTTTTTACATACTGAAAGTTATAGATGTATATTGTTATTTTAGGATTAATTGCTATTTTCACTCATCAACAGTATCTAGGTCCCCATAACATAATTTAGAATGAGATATGAATCCCCTAAATCGGGCTTTTGATATCAGCAGCTCTTCTTATTGCACTAATGGGGTTTTTTAATGCATTTCGGCCACCCACACTTTGTGATTTTCAGTTACCATAATATTTAAGTATAATGCAGTTCAATATAAGGTATTCTAATTTATTGGGTGTGGGTTATTTAACCCCATACATTTCTCACTAATTCTTCAACAGTTATTCATAATTAATGCTTTTACTTATAACTGTCTAATGTTGTGCCTAACTGTTCCCCCAATTTGCCCTAGGAATATTCTCTACTCATATGTAAATATCTCCTCCTCAGCAGTAAGCCACTTTCAGGAATTGACCCCCTTACCATACTATTATTGATACTTGGAGGTAGTTCATAAACTGATTGAAAAGATGGGTTTCCCAAGATTGCAACTTATGGTCACATATGTGATTCTTGACTACATATCCACTCATTCTTTCATACCTAATCCAGCTTAGCAACACATAGTTCAAGAGTGACTGGTACATTTTAGGAGGAGCAAATATTTATTTATTTTGGGAATTTTTTATTTATTTTTTTGTTTGTAAATGTTACATCAAATAGTACATACATTTTTATTATTCTAAGTCTGTGTACAGGACGCTTACAGGGACTCAGAATTATATGCATAGTATAGGGCAAACTATACCAACTATGCACAATTATCTCCAGTGGGATACCCATAGGTGATGTCAACCCCAGAATTTATTCTGTAATTTAACATTGGTCTGATATATCATAATCTTTATCCCTCAAAATAGTTTATATCATATAACTAATTATGGCTGAGTTTATTTTCCATTCATTATCCACAGAAAATAGAAAATGATGTTTTTATGTGCTCTGTTCTAGGGTGCCATATCACTTTTAGGACTTCATGCTATTATTCACATGACAAGTTAATATTTTCTGCCTGTATGTAAGGGTTAAACGAAAACTTATGCACCTACTGTGTATTTACTACTACACTTTTGTTTGTTATTATTCCTTTAATTAACCTCAAAAAAAAAAAAAAAAAAAAAAATGCTATAACATAAAAAAAAAAAAAAAAATCTTTGACAAAGCTAAGAAAGCATCGGTCTCGATGAGACTTCAAGAAATGCACTATAAGTTCTTGAGTAGATGGTATTTAATTCCCCAGAGACTTAAAAAAATGTATCCGCACACAGGGGGGGATTGCTGGAGGGGCTGTGGGAAGGAGGGATCACTCCTACATATATGGTGGACATGCCCCCACATACAACCCTTTTGGGAGAGAGTCCTGATTGAGAGTGGTAGACTTCTGAAAATCATCCTACTGCCTAACCCAAATTACTTGATATACCACAGCCTCCCAAAAATAGCTGAGGAGGCAAAACAACGACTGTTCCTTCTGATGCTGAATTGCACCAAGGGACTAATTCCAAAATACTGGAAGTCATTGCGGGTCCCGAGTCTAGGTGAGTGGAGGGCTGGAGTTAGAGATCTGCTTAGCCTGGAAAGGTATCACTACCTCAAAGTGGGAAAACTAGCAACACACAAGCACATGACCTTAATATGGGAGGGTAAAGACCTCTAAAACGGACTGATAGTTGGTGGGATAATAACATTGCAACAGTTTGGCCGTCCTGCCTCCAAAATATCCTTCCTCTTGCGCACTCGCTAAGCATCAGTATATAAAAATTTAGGATTCTATATTTCTATTTTTCAATAACAATTGATAAATGAAAATCAGAAATTAAAATGTATTCTTTTTTGACCCTATGGCGCATATTTATCAAGCTCCGTATGGAGCTCGCCGGAAACAGAAGTTATGAAGCAGTGGTCTAAAGACCGCTACTCCATAACTTGTCCGCCTGCTCTGAGGTGGCGGACAGAAATCAACCAGATGGAATACGATCGGGTTGATTGACACCCCCTGCTATCTAAAAAAGCTTTAATACTCTGCATATGACTGCAAGTTCTTCTCTGCAGAGTATTAAAGCTTTTTTAGATATTGCTAAAGGGAAAAAGATACAGAATTCATTTCCTGAGCTTGTAAAGTTTGTAGATTCTGTAGAGTTTTATTTTAAACGTGCTAGTGAGGAAGAGCTCAGTAAACAAAACAGATTGGACGCACCACGGACGGCTTTCCTGTGACGTTTTGCAGTTAGCGGTTGCTGATTGGGTCCTGGACTCCCAGGCTCTCTCCTGCTGGCTTGTCTGTCGGGCGACTAAGGTCCCGTCCTGCGCTGTTAGGCATACTGTTATGCCACCACTCTTGTGAGTACCCCTGCTTTGGGCTGTTTGTGTTCTTTATCCTCTCTGTGACGAGTGATACTGTCCCATAAGGCACCTCTCTCTCTCTTCTGTCCTTACAGATTTTTGCTTTGACTTTCCCACTAAGAGTGCTGCCTGTCTATCCAAGTGTAGTATTGGCTCAAGAACCTCCTCACCTCTGCGACCATCCTCCGGTCAAGCCACAATCCACCTTTTGCGCACCTCCAGGAGAGTCCACTTTCTCTTTTTATATAAAATATCTAACCATACAAATATTAGATATATTTTAAAATTGTTTGACAATGTATGCATGCTCCTACTCCTGCCCAAACTCATTCTGCAAAGCAAAAAACAACAACTACAAAACATAATATAGTTAAATAAAATGTTAGTTTAATCTTTTAACACCCTAGAAAATATTACTATAAATATCTTTTTTTTTCCATTACAATCTGTGAAGTGCTTGGGAAAATAGCATATAGATTTTTTTTAAATGTCCTTTATTAATACATAGAAGAGGACAGTACCAAACAAAGGGCCAAACTATGAGTGGAGCCTTTAATAATGATCCCTCTCGAGCGTTAATTGTGCTAGAAGTAAACTTTTTGCGAGCCTCTAACCTGACGAGTGCAAAAAGACTAACTTAGAATATCACACGTGCAAAAACCTTTTTCCCCATAGAAGTCAATGGAGCAAAAAAGTGGGGGGAAAACAACTCCCACGCAAACCAATAGCATATTCTTGTGTGCGCTTACACGGCAAGAAAAAATGAATATTTCACATAGCAGAATGTTTTATTTATTTATTCTTAAATAAATATTTGTACATATATCTGATGGTATTTTGGTACAATATATGTCTGTACCTATATATTTTCATACAGAAAAAGAAGCGGCCTACTAGGAACGAACAACAGCTTAGTAGCTTGTTCTATGGCCTGGTTACTACCTAGGAGCAGCCTCTTTTAGCCCAATAACTTTTATGATGTATATCAGTCTGATTCCGCCGAGTAAAGTCAGTCCAGCCCCAAAATATCAGGCAATCCTGTTTTGAACAAGGAATATGACAACCCCAGATGATCGTTTTGACCTAAATTGGGCCTTGTTGGTGAGGTGCAGCCATATTCCTCCAAGCAGATTGAGCAAGGAGCCCACGTTCGGTTTCCCCATCACCCTTAGGGAGACTTCCCCAGGGTCATAATACAAATTCATACAGAAAGAGAAGCGCTCAACTAGGAACAGACAACAGCTCTGTAGCTTGTTCAATGGTTAGTTACCACCTAGGAGCAGCCTCTTGTAACCCAATTGTGCCTTTCACAAATAAATACTTTCCTGAAGTATATTAGTCTGATCCTGCGAGTAAGGTCAGTCCAGCCCCCCGAAATACCAGGCAATCCTTCTTTGAACAAGGAACACAACAACCCTAATTATCGTTTTGGCCTCCTTTGGGCCTCGTCAGTAAGGTGCAGCCATATTCCTCTAAGCACATTGGGGAAGGAGTCCACGTCTGGTTTCCCCCATTGCCCTTAGGGAGACTTCCCTAGGGCCATAATACAAATTTATACAGAAAGAGAAGCGCTCTACTAGGAACCAACAACAGCTCAGTAGCTTGTTCTATGGCGAGTTACAAACTAGGAGCAGCCTCTTTTAGCACAAGTGTGCTTTTCACAAAGGAGAACTTTCCTGAAGTATATCAGTCTGATCACGCCGAGTAAAGTCACTCCAGCCCCGAAATACCAGGCAATCCTTCTTTGAACAAAGAACATGACAACCCCAGATGATGATTTCAACTTTCATTGGGCCTTGTCAGTAAGGTGCAGCCATATTCCTATAAGGACACTGGGCAAGGAGTCCATGTCTAGTTTCCCCCATCACCCTTCGGGAGACTTCCCCAGGGTCATAATACAAATTGATACAGAAAGAGAAGTGCTCTACTAGTAATAAACAACAGCTCAGTAGCTTGATCTATGACGTTACCTCCTATGAGCAGCCTCTTTTAGCCCAATCATGCTTTTCACAAAGGAATAATTTCCTGAAGTATATCAGTCTGATCCCACTGAGTAAGGTCAGTCCATCCAAGAAATACCAGGCAATCCTTCTTTGAACAAGGAACATGACAACCCCAGACAATCGTTTCGGCCTTCATTGGGCCGTGTCGGTGAGGTGCAGCTATATTTCTCTAAGCACATTGGGCAAGGAGTCCACGTCTGGTTTTCCCCATCACCCTTTTTTCCCCATCACCTTTAGGGAGACTTTCCCAGGGTCATAATACAAGTTCATACAGAAAGAGAAGCACTCTACTAATAACAAACAACAGCTCAGTAGCTTTTTATATGCTGAGTTACCACCTAGGAGCAGCCTCTTTTAGCCCAAGTGTGCTTTTCACAAAGGGGAACTTTCCTGAAGTATATCAGTCTGATTCTGCCGAGCAAGGTCAATCCAGACCCAAAATACCAGGCAATCCTTCTTTGAACAAGGAACAAGACAACACAATTATATATAGGTGTAGATATATACAGATATATATAGGAATATCTATTTATGTGCAGAATATTGGAATGTGAAAAATGTACATTAAATACACAGTATAACACTTTATTAAATATTAATATTGCATAAATGTTTTTCCATGTTTTCATCTACTTAACTGCAAAGGGCCCCAATGCACTCCTGTATATGTCTATATATGTATACATATGTATTTATGTGTTTATATGTATTTACAGACATATATACACAAACACATATAAATACATCTATACATCTGTACACATATATAGACACACATATATATATATATATATATATATATATATATATATATATATATATATATAGGAAAGGAGGTGGTTTGTGTGGGGGATCTGAAACCCCTTAGATGTGCAAAGGGTGATTCGGATATGTCCCACACAAAGCAAAGTTAGCGCTGAGTGTGTGATTAGTTACAGAGTTGGTTGGGGATCCTGTAATAGCAGCTAATTATCTCAGGAGGTGGAGGGAGGTCCTATCCAAAGAGATGGGGGTATCTCTCCAATAGAATGTGGAAAAAAGTGGGGTTGAGAAGAGCGCTTTTACAGGGATTTAGTCCCACATTGCCTATATAATAAATAGTTAGTATTCTGTATATATATATTAAATATAGATTGATAGTCGTTTGTTGAAGGTCACACAAAGAATTCTGTTATGGTGATTGATATTGATGAACTATGTTCAGGGCTATGTTGTTTACCATAGATGTATTCACAAAAAGTATATCCCATACATTAATAATGATTTAAACATGAGACAATATTTAGGAAGTCCATCCACAGTGTGTGTGGGGATAAGAAATATATAGAAAATTAATCAATTATCACACTTTAAATCCAGTAGGTATTGCACTTACTAGACCAAACCTCAATCATATGAGGTAAGTTGCCGCCTCTGTAAGTGAGAAACTTCCGGAGCTCTGAAGTGATGATAGTCGCTTGGCCGTCTGTATATAGCCTTCTCCTCTCAGAGTATGGGGTCAGCGTTCAGGTAGATACTGGTGACAGGTATTCTCCAAGTTCCACCCAGATTTATGCAAAATGAGAGGCAGAAGGAAAATACATAGTGTAAAACTGTTTATTATACATAAAAACTATGATTAAAACAGACAAATGGCCACTCACATTAAAAATCCTCAAACATATGAGGCATGTAATAAACACTTAGTGATAGCCTGTGGTTCACAAATTTTGTAGATGAGAACTGTAGACGCTGTGTCTTTGATCACAACAGAATGATTACTCCCGTACACAGTTCCATAATCCGTTTTTGACACATGCCAGTCAGTGTTAAAATATGTAAAACAAACAAACAAAGTACACGTAGCACTAAGATAATATAAAAAGTTCTCCAAATGGAGTAGTGAAAAGGTCCCTTACACGTTTCAAAGGATATATTCTTCCTTCTTCCTCAGAGGGTATTCGTGCTGAATAAGTCTCTTATCTGTGGCTATAAAAATCGGGCGACGGCATGCCCCTCAGATACCAATGTCAGACATGATTGGGTTAGGTATCTGTCAGTCATTATACATTTCCGGAACAGACTATGCCCAGTACTAGACGTGCTATGTCAGTGGTTCTTTGAGGAGAGTACGTCATAGATACCAGCGTGTTTTCACAGTGGTGTTAAAAAGGCGTATGAGCCTGTAGTGTTAGGTTGCTATAGCAACAGCCATGGGGGAATTGTCCGTAGTTGCGTACTATAGATTTGTATATCGTCTCCATGGTAGCCTTAAGACGTATCCGTATTACGGTCATAGCGCAGGCAAATTACTGGGGTCAAATTATATTGTGTTAAGTGGATCATATATATATATGTATACAAGACCCATTGTATCTGGTATTAAAATTGACACTACAGGCTCATACACCTTTTTAACACCGCTGCGTAAACACGCTGGTATCTATGATGTACTCTCCTCAAAGAACATGCCGCCGCCCGATTTTTATAGCCACAGATAGGAGACTTATTCAGCACGAATACCCTCTGAGGAAGAAGGAAGAATATATCCTTTGAAACGCGTAAGGGACCTTTTCACTACTCCATTTGGAGAACTTTTTATATTATCTATTTTCCTTCTGCCTCTAATTTTGCATAAATCTGCGTGGAACTTGGAGAATACCTGTCACCAGTATCTACCTGAACGCTGACCCCATACTCTGAGAGGAGAAGGCTATATACAGACGGCCAAGCGACTATCATCACTTCAGAGCTCCGGAAGTTTCTCACTTACAGAGGCGGCAACTTACCTCATATGATTGAGGTTTGGTCTAGTAAGTGCAATACCTACTAGATTTAAAGTGCGATAATTGATTCATTTTCTATATATTTCTTATCCCCACACACACTGTGGATGGACTTCCTAAATATTGTCTCATGTTTAAATCATTCTTCATCAATTCATTAATTCTTTGTGTGACCTTCAACAAACGACTATCAATCTATATTTAATATATATATACAGAATACTAACTATTTATTATATAGGCAATGTGGGACTAAATCCCTGTAAAAGCGCTCTTCTCAACCCCACTTTTTTCCACATATATATATATATATATACTTTTAAATATTTAGACATGTATATGTATATATCTCAATGTTAAAGCCCTTTGCCTGCCTTTTGTAACACCTGAGATCTCATATCTTTGAGCCCTTATAACTTTTGTGTGCAATATTTTTCTGCAATAATTTTTATTAGATGGTGTTAGTGTAAGTGTACTTTTAAATGTATTTTGATGTGTTTTGTGACACATTTTTGTTTCGCAAAACAGTTAACCAGATCTCTGAGGACACGCTAACACGACAAATGTTAACTTGAGTTGCGCTCAAGCAATCGCGTTTACTTTAAACTTGTAATATGAGCGCAATTAAACCTGCGTGCAAACTAATGCAAAAACTCAATATCGCTAGCGTGCAAACGTTTGCTCTACACTCAAAATACAGAGGTATCATAAAAATATTAGAAGTATCATACAAATATGATAAAAGCTGATCTTCAATCTTTAGAGTTTTTTTCTCCCAGTATGTCCATTTTAACAGTCTAGCAAGATAAATTTGTTGATTGTTTAGAGAGATCAGCTACAGGTATTCCCTAAACGTATTGCTCAACTATTTTTCTACTAGTGTGTGTATTTTATTTCCTTTAGGTTATTAACTAAAATATTTTTGGACAGTTCGTAATTGAACATATATATTCAATATTTCTACCTTACATAGATCTACGATCACTAACCTCTAGCTATTAATATTCAGACTATCCTCCTATAATGGAGTTTATATGTTTTGATGAATTTTGACATTCCACATCTCTAAATTAAATTTGTGTAACTCTACTTTGCCAGAATGCAGAAAATGGAACCTTTCCAGCTGCAACAAATCATTAACTCGCGCCTGCCAATCCACCAACGCTGCCACATCAGGAATTTTCCACTGTTCCACATGATATATGAGAAATCTTTCAGCTTTATCTCTAAGCTTAGACATTGAAGTGAATAACAAAAATGTCAGGATCTAGTAGGATCCATACGTCCACAACAGTGCTCATAAATGGAATATATCTGCCTAAAAGGTTTCCAATATTTTACAGTACCACCATCTTTCCTCCCCACAGCCCCTCCAGCATTTGCAGCTTGAGTGCTTATATATTTGCCATCTGGATAGGTATCTAAAGAGACATGAAGCCCAATTTTTTCCTTTAGTGAGTCAGAGAAAGCATACAATTTTTAATAACTTTCCAATTCATTTTTATTATTTAAATTGTTTCGTTCTCTTGGTATCCTTTGTTGAAAAGCATATCTAGATAGCCTCAGGAGCTGCTGATTGGTGACTGCACTTGCATTACTCATGTGATTGGGTCACCCATGTGCATTGCCTTTTCCTCAACAAAAGATACTAAGAGAAGGAAGCAAAATAGATATAAGTAAATTGGAAAGTTGTTTTAAATTGTATTATCTATCTAAATCATGAAAGCTTATCACTCTATTTGTGAACATAAGAGGGGAGCACTTTCATTGGACAACAGAAGAAGTTTATAAATTATAGCTATAAGATGCTTCAGGCATAATCTTTTAAATTGAGTAAGGGAGATCACTAGTTGTTTTTATTTTTAAAGGGACACTGAACCCAAATTTTTTCTTTCGTGATTCAGATAGAGCATGAAATTTTAAGCAACTTTCTAGTTAACCCTATTATCAAATTTTCTTTATTCTCTTGGTATCTTTATTTGAAATGCAAGAATGTAAGTTTAGATGCCGGCCTATTATTGGTGAACAACCTAGGTTGTCCTTGCTGATTGGTGGATAAATTCATCCACCAATCAAAAACTGCTGTCCAGAGGTCTGAACCAAGAAAAAAGCTTAGATGCCTTCTTTTTCAAATAAAGATAACAAGAAAACGAAGAAACATTGACGATGGGAGTAAATTAGAAAGTTGCTTAAAATTGCATGCTCTATCTGAATCACAAAAGAAAACATTTGGGTCCAGTGTCCCTTTAAGTATATCAATGAAGTGAAGACCCTTGCTTCTATGTCTTCCCAGCTCAATTTGAGGCTTCAGTTTACCATTGTTTATTCCATTATAAAGAATATATTATGTCAGGTGGCACCTGGATGGTGTTCCCAGTGCTCACTTGCTCAAAGGTAGTTCAGGATTATGTCTATAAATTACCATGAGAGAGCACTGTGTTGATATTAGTAAGCTTGTATGGATAAGCTTGTCCCAGTAGGTAAAAAAAACTCAGTAAGCAAAGGGTAATCTCTCACTTCTTTGGATCATAACTGCTCTGGAGTCCAAGCCAAAACTCATGCATTATCTAGATGAAAAATGTTGTAGTCTAGCTGCACCCATGGCTTATGCTCTGAATTCTAGCACCATTCCACTAACCATTGCAAGTTAACGTATATAGAAACATCTTGTTTTTTATTCACTGTAAATTTACATACATCCATGGGTTTTTTAAGTGACATTTTTCTTTTACTATGAATTTCAACCAATCAAGAGCAGACATATGTATATACCAGTTACCAGTCCAGTCCATGACTGGGAGTTTTTTATCAACTGTTTTTCTCTCCAAATATGATTTCCCTTGATTAGCAGTGTGCTTGGGATCGTTATCATGCTGAAAAACAAAACCATTCCCAATCAGGTGCTTTCCAGAAGGAAAAAAAAAACCTGTCTGTACTTTTCATCATTCATGATCCCATCAATTCGGACAATATCTCTAACACCGCTGGCAGAAATGCATCCCCAAACCAGGACAGAACCTCCACCATGTTTCACTGAAGGCCCCAAACACTTATTCTTCCATCTCTCTCCAACTCTTCTTCTCGCATATTGTCGATTATTGGACCCAAGAATGTAAAGTTTGGATTTGTCACTCCATAATACTCTTTCCATTGATCTTCATTCCAATCTTTGTGAGCTTTAGCATATCTTAACCTTTTCACCCAGTTCCCCTTCTGAAAACTTAACTGCTACCCTTCCTCAAAGACCATTCCTGATCAAGCTTCTTTGGACTGTAGAAGGGTCAACTTGGCATCCCGGTGAAGCTGCCAGATGCTGAGCCAGGTCCTTGCTGTAGGACAAATACAGGTTTTAGCAATGACATTAATTAGGGTTTCATTCCATTTAGGTTTACAAGATCTAGGTTCCTGCTATTGTGTAAGGGGAGGTCACACTAAATACTTGCAACTTTAGCCTATAGAATCTTTTTTTCTGATTTTTTTTTTCTGTTTTTAATACTGCATACAAATATCCTGTATTTTCTGGGTGTACTATAATAAAGAGACTGAGAAATAATTATATATGGTCATTATACGATTGCTAAAACATCAAATCTAATGGTGGCCTAAAACTTTTGCACAGTATAAATAACGGTATATATATATATATATATATATATATATATATTTATTTATACATATATTTATATATAATTATATGTGTGTACATATGTATTTATGTATTTATAAGTTTATTATATGTGTGTATATATGTATTTATGTATTTATATGCTTATTATATGTGTGTACATATGTATTTATGTATTTATATGTGTATATATGTATTTACAGACATAGATACACACATATGAACAAAAAAATACATATGTATACATATATAGACATATATTCAAGTGCATTGGAGTCAGTTGCAGTCAAGTAGCTGAAAACATAATTTTTTTTTTTAAAAACAGTGGGCACCATTCCAGCGAACAAAATTCTAAGCTATGATTATTCAGAGTTCTCTTTATTGTTGTAGGATTCCTGATGGTCCACAATATATTTTTGTCTGTGAGGAAAATGTACAGTAAGGAGGTAAAGGTATAGACATTTGCGTATTTATTTAAATGGAGACACTCATTTTATGATGTTGGAAAGGATAAATGGGATCTTTCTAAGCTTATTTGGGGCGACTGTCCTTGTTAACACTTTTGATACCATAAAGGATTCCATGCAAGAATTAGGAAAAACTATTGTAACTGATCATTTAGACCATCACTAGTATTTATATTGATATTTACTATTAACTTATTAAGTTATATTCTGATTTTTTTTCACTAGCATGTAAATAAATATCTTTTAAATAAGATTTTTTTTTGTGTGTGCTTGTTTTATCCTTTGTGTGTCCTTGTAGGAGGTGAGTAAGTGAGAAATATCTGCCCCCTTCACTGAGGTGTGAGATTCTCAGCCTCTTTTTATCTGGTTTCCATAGAAACAGAAAGGATGGATTTATCGTTCTTACTTTTCTTTCTACCAGACTTATAGTAAAGCTTTGTTATATGCTTGGGACCCAGAGTATCTGCACATCAAAGGGTGAGGAGAAGCTTGGTTTATGCAGGCTGATTAACTCTTTGGTGACTATCAGACCCTGCAACACATTTTTCATATTTCTATCTATTAAGGGGTTAACAAACACATTTTATTACTAATTTCTTGCACATGATCTTAACCAAATGCAGTTTTATAAGATTAAAGGGACGTGAAACCCAATGCACCTTGGTGAGCCAAACACAGAAGGCATCAATGTGCAGCTACTGAGCCTATTTAGATTTGGTTTTCAACAAAGTATATCAAGAGAATGAAGCAAATCAGATAATAGAAGTAAATTGTAAAGTTGTTTAAAATGGCATACTCTTTCTAAATCACGGGGGTGGGGGGAGGGAGGATATGTTTTGGTTTTATGTCCCTTTAAGTCCTGCCACTATATGTATTACAATATTCTGCATTCATTCACATCTTTTTTAATATCAGTGTTTGGCCATCTCCCTGTAATATATGTGATGTTTAAGGTTTACATCACTCTCTACATTCTTTACACTCTCTACTCAAGGACATTTAAGCACAGATTATTTAGACCTCTCTGCTTAATGCAGCATATGTTTCCTCCTTATTAATTATAAATCTGGAACATCATTAAGATTCAGTCTTGCTTCTGTGAGGTTTCGCACATTAATCACTGAACTTTCCTCAAGTGGTTATACTTTATAGTAAAGTCATTAAACAAGTCCAAGAGCAACAGGGTACAATGAGAATTCTAAATGAATGAAAGTTACATTAAAGATCAAAGCTTAATTTGTTTTAACTTCAAAGTGGACCCTGGTTTCTTGACCTCATCCTAAAGTTAGTTGGGAGATGTGATACTTGAATGAGCCACCTTTCATGTTACTGAAAATGATTCCTGGGGGCCGAATTATCAAGCTCCGAATGGAGCTTGGCGCCCCTGTTTCCGAACGAGCCTTCAGGCTCGCCGGAAACAGCAGTTATGAAGCAGCGGTCTAAAGAGTGCTGCTCAATAACTTGTCCACCTGCTCTGAGGCTGCGGAGATCAATCCACCTGATCCTATACAATCTGGCTGATTGATACCCCCTGCTAGTGGCCAATTGGCCGCGAATCTGCAGGGGGCGGCATTCCACAAGCAGTTCACAAGAACTGCTTGTGCAACGATAAATGCAGACAGCGTATGCTGTCAGCATTTATCAATGTGCTGTGGACATGATACTCTACATCGTATCATGTCTGCTCGCACTTTCATAAATCGGCCCCCTGGTCTCAATTTGGTCTGCCTCTTTAATAGTGAATCTAGGCCAGTGTCTATTTCTCTTACATCTTCTAGTTTTCCTCAAAGCAGTTTATATAATAGTATGAATCCACCAATCTAGGTTATATATAGAAATAAGACTGCTATAAAAAAAATCCCTCCAAAATTGCAGTTTAAGAACATTCAAAATGATTGATTAATAATTTTCATATGTCACTTACTTGCAGAACAGCAACTGTGTGGCGGGATCTAAACCCCTTTTGGGGTGAGGAATTCACCCTACACCTACCTCTTGGTTTCCATACCCTCTCCTTCTATGTTATGGATGAAGACACTATTGGGTAAGTGATGCTCCCACATAGTGCAATGCATTATGGGCCTTTTGAAAATAATTGAAAATCATGATCTGCTGCAGCTTAAAGAGTGTGTGTGAAAAACTGAAGTGGTGCAATGAGAAAAATATCTCCAGTTCTGATGTTTCTCCTGTTTGGAACAAAGTTTTAAAGTTAATTCATTGGGTCCCTATCATAAAGTTAAACTTTTCCTCTCATATTCTGCGTTTGGATAAAGCAGAAACTTCATATAGGTCTTTGGATCATCTCTGTATCTACCTACCTGTGAGCATGGTACTTGTGCTATACGTCTGCTGCAGGGACCCTCATGGATATTTATGCTATAGCAACTGCCATGTAGAATAAAACTGTAATTTACTAAGAAAATGACCAGAGGCTGTAAAATAATTCTTTGCACATAAGCCTTGCAGCAACTTTAAATCTATTCCTGGATTTAATGTGAGAGAGGGGGGCCAATCAGGTCTGAGCTGATGTAGTCTGTGTGTGCTTGTGTGTGTCAGTGCACATCACAATGTTATCAAAGCATATGTGACCTTGTATATGGCATGTTGCTGCATGTTTGAGTGAGTGCATGTCATAGCATGTGTCACTCTCTTCCATCAATTGATTCCCCTAACAGGCATGATGATGTCATTGGCAAGATTTCACTCACCAAGGAATACATCGCATCACAGCCTCGAGGTAATTACACTGCACCTGATAATACATGATATGTCAAAATATAATGATTCCACTGCCATCTAAGAGTTAAATAATTCCTGCTATAGTAGTAACCCTTTGATTGTCAGATGACTGTCACATGTAATTTAATGGATCAAACCTTGAAGACTTTATTCATGTGACGTAATAAATCATTATACTACCAGTATGGTTAGTTACCAAAAGTACGGCCCAGCAATATTGAATTTTGCTGGGCTATATATAATAATAATAATACCGTACCTGAGAACTTAAAGGGACATTGTACACTAGATTTTTATTTGCATAAACCATTTATTTAGCCTACCTGGGGTTATTTTTGTAAAAATGAGTTTTGCTTATTTTTAAATAAAATTGTGCTGATTTTCATACTCCTAACCAAGTTCCAAAGTTGTATACTGATGTATACAGACTTTAGATTGCTTCTGTTTGTATGATGGATCTTTTCATATGCAAGGGATGGGGGGGGGTGTCCTGCTCTCAGCCCCTTTCAGTGGGTGTCCCATCCTTACCTCATCAACAGTGCTAAATTGTGAGCTTCTAAGTAAGTTTCAAAACTGGATTTTTATATCAGTATTTTTGCATATTCTTCTTTATAGTAGTGTCTGTTACATGCAGTTAAATAAAAATTGGTGTATACTGTCCGTTTAATCAGCTGACCCTGAGACTCGCAGAAAACAAGAGTAACAAAACAAGTTCTGCTGCCAGTATACCGTCGCTCCAATTCTGCATAATCTATGACATTTCTTTTTGCCGTTACATGCGTAAAATATGTCATCAATAGTATTTAAATGATACTCTAAAACATAACATCATGAAGGGTAAAACAATCAGGAACCAAAGGCCATGCAGCCCCATTAGACTTCAGATCAAAATCCTAATCCTGCAGATCCACAAGGTGCGATTATCAGATCAGCACACCTGAGAACTTTACAGTTAATGAGATCACATCTAAATATGCTCCACATGCACATGCCCATGCAGTTTCTCATTGAAGCAGCAGTAGCTTTACCAGAAACATTTTTGCTAATCCAGGTATATTGCAAAATGGTTCTATTCAAAACTGACATGCACTGATGTGCATTTAAAATTTAGCTGGAATGTCCCTTTAAGTCAACTCAGACCTTTTAAAATAATACAGTTTCCTTCCATCTCTCTCTGTGTGTCTGTCTCTCTATAAACTGTCTGTCTGTTTCATATTAGAGCTACTACTCTCAGAAATACATTCAGGAAGCAAATCTCAGGGTAATTAGAAGCCAAGAAATTGTATAAAACAGGTGAATTTGTGTTTAAACTCCCTAACTGTGAGAATTTAGCTGTGCACCTTGAGAAATATCATAATTTTGTTGCTAAAATTGAGTCTGTGGCATCTACTTATCAAGCCGTCAACTTACTTGCATTCAACGGCACCAATACGCTCGCCTAAGATCGCCTAACATCATGGCCGCGGACCTGAATACTTTCTCCAAAGTTACCAAAAAAGCTGTCAAAAAGCTGCGCACCAAGTACGGGGCGATGAGCAGCGGACTGTTGTTAACTAACAGTCATCGATCTCGCTGCTCTTCGACTTTTCCCCAGCTTTATTGGTACCCTGTCACTAAACACCCACACTATACTATACTGTTTTACCCCTATACCGCCGCTCCCGGAGCCCACTGCAACTCTAATAAATGTATTAACCCCTAAACAGCCGCTCACGGACCCCGCCGCAACTAAATAAAGTGTTTAACCCCTAAACCGCCACTCCCAGAGCCCACCGCCACCTACATTATACTTATTAACCCATAATCTTCCCCCCTACACCGCCGCCACCTACATTATACTTATTAACCCCTAATCTGCCCCCCCTACATCGCCGCCACCTACATTATACTTATTAACCCCTAATCTGCCCCCCCTACACCGCCACCACCTACATTATACTTAGTAACCCCTAATCTGCCCCCCTACATCGCCGCCACCTACATTATACTTATTAACCCCTAATCTGCCCCCCCTACATCGCCGACACCTACCTACATTTATTAACCCCTAATCTGCCTCCCCCAACGTCGCCGCCACTATATTAAATTTATTAACCCCTAAACCTAAGTCTAACCCTAACACCCCCTAGCTTAAATATAATTTAAATAAATCAAAATAAATATTCCTATCATTAACTAAATTATTCCTATTTAAAACTAAATACTTACCTATAAAATAAACCCTAAGCTAGCTACAATATAACTAATAGTTACATTGTAGCTAGCTTAGGGTTTATTTTTATTTTACAGGCAAGTTTGTATTTATTTTAACTTGGTAGAATAGTTACTAAATAGGTATTAACTATTTACTAACTACCTAGTTAAAATAAATACAAATTTACCTGTAAAATAAAACCTAACCTAAGTTACAATTACACCTAACACTACACTATAATTACATTAATTCCCTAAATTAAATACAATTAAATAAAATTAAATAAAATTATCTAAAGTACAAAAACAAACAAACACTAAATTACAGAAAATAATAAACAAATTACAAGATTTTTAAACTAATTACACCTAATCTAATCCCCCTAACAAAATAAAAAAGTCCCCCCAAAATAAAAAAGCTCTACCCTACACTAAATTACAAATAGCCCCTAAAAGGGCCTTTTGCGGGGCATTGCCCCAAAGTAATCAGCTCTTTTACCTGTAAAAAAAAGTACAAATCCCCCCCCCCAACATTAAAACCCACCACCCACACAACCAACCCTACTCTAAAACCCACCCAATACCCCCTTAAAAAACACTAACCCCTTGAAGATCACCTTACCAGGAGAAGTCTTCACCCAACCGGGCCGAAGTCCTCAAAGAAGCCGGCAGAAGTGGTCCTCCAGATGGGCAGAAGTGGTCCTCCAGACGGGCAGAAGTCTTCATCCAGACGGCATCTTCTATCTTCATCCATCCGGCGCGGAGTGGCTCCATCTTCTAGACATCCGACGCGGAGCATCCTCTTCATCCGACGTCTTCTTGAACAATGACGGTTCCTTTAAGTGACGTCATCCAAGATGGCGTCCCTTCAATTCCGATTGGCTGATAGAATTCTATCAGCCTATCGGAATTAAGGTAGGAAAAATCCTATTGGCTGATGCAATCAGCCAATAGGATTGAGCTTACATTCTATTGGCTGTTTCAATCAGCCAATAGAATGCGAGCTAAATCCTATTGGCTGATTGGATCAGCCAATAGGATTGAACTTCAATCCTATTGGCTGATTGCATCAGCCAATAGGATTTTTCCTACCTTAATTCCGATTGGCTGAATCTTGGATGACGTCACTTAATGGAACCATCATTGTTCAAGAAGACGTCGGATGAAGAGGATGCTCCGCATCGGATGTCTAGAAGATGGAGCCGCTCCGCGCCAGATGGATGAAGATAGAATATGCCGTCTGGATGAAGACTTCTGCCCGTCTGGAGGACCACTTCTGCCCGTCTGGAGGACCACTTCAGCCGGCTTCGTTGAGGACTTCGGCCCGGTTGGGTGAAGATTTCTCCCGGTAAGGTGATCTTCAAGGGGTTAGTGTTAGGTTTTTTAAGGGGGTATTGGGTGGGTTTTAGAGTAGGGTTGGTTGTGTGGGTGGTGGGTTTTAATGTTGGGGGGATTTGTACATTTTTTTACAGGTAAAAGAGCTGATTACTTAGGGTAGGGCTTTTTTTATTTGGGGGGGGGCTTTTTTATTTTGTTAGGGGGATTAGATTAGGTGTAATTAGTTTAAAAATCTTGTAATTTGTTTATTATTTTCTGTAATTGAGTGTTTGTTTTTTTTGTACTTTAGATAATTTTATTTAATTTTATTTAATTGTATTTAATTTAGGGAATTAATTTAATTATAGTGTAGTGTTAGGTGTAATTGTAATTTAGGTTAGGTTTTATTTTACAGGTAAATTTGTATTTATTTTAACTAGGTAGTTAGTAAATAGTTAATAACTATTTAGTAACTATTCTACCTAGTTAAAATAAATACAAACTTGCCTGTAAAATAAAAATAAACCCTAAGATAGCTACAATGTAACTATTAGTTATATTGTAGCTATCTTAGGGTTTATTTTATAGGTAAGTATTTAGTTTTAAATAGGAATAATTTAGTTAATGATAGGAATATTTATTTAGATTTATTTAAATTATATTTAAGTTAGGGGTGTTAGAGTTAGACTTAGGTTTATGGGTTAATAAATTTAATTTAGTGGCAGCGACGTTGGGGTCGGCAGATTCAGGGTTAATAAATGTAGGTAGGTGGCGGTGATGTAGGGGGGGCAGATTAGGGGTTAATAAGTATAATGTAGGTGGCGGCGGTGTAGGGGGGCAGATTAGGGGTTAATAAGTATAATGTAGGTGGCGGCGATGTAGGGGGGGCAGATTAAGGGTTAATAAGTATAATGTAGGTGGCGGCGGTGTAGGGGGGCAGATTAGGGGTGTTTAGACTCGGGGTACATGTTAGGGTGTTAGGTGTAAATATTACCATAGGAATCAATGGGATATCGGGCAGCAGCGAACATAAGCTTTTGCTGCTTTCAGACTCCCATTGATTCCTATGGCATCCGCCGCCTCCTGGGTGGCAGACTGAAAACCAGGTACGCTGGGCCGGAATAGTGGTGAGCGTACCTGGTAGAAATTTGATAACTAGCAAAAGTAGTCAGATTGTGCCGAATTTGTATTCGGAACATCTGTAATGACGTAAGCATCGATCTGTGTTGGACTGAGTCCGGCGGATCGTATGTTACGTCACAAAATTCTACTTTTGCCGGTCTCTAGCCTTTGATAACTAAGGGGAATCAGGCCTGCCACAAATACGCTGCGGAATTCCAGCGTATTTGCGGTTGACGGCTTGATAAGTAGATGCCTGTGAGTCATATCCTAAAAATACTTAGGTCTGAATAAGACCTAAGGGTTGATAAATAAAACATATTTGTTTGTAAGTACATACAGTATATAAATAGGTACAGGGGTATCCCAATATCGTGGAGAGAGATATCTTATGCTGTAATACAGTGTGCTCTTCACATTGTGCCCACCTTATATGCTCTGCAGGTATAGACAGCTGGATAAACCTGAGTTGTGTGGACCCAGATGAAGAAGTTCAAGGGGAGATTTATCTGGAACTACATATCATGCAAGACCAGCATAGGAGCACCCTGCATTGTCACGTTTTGGAGGCCAGGTAAACGCATTGGGGGCCCCATGTATTAAAGTGTGTGTGTGGACAAGGTTTTCAACTTGGGCATATGGCAACGGACCCTGTTCGTCCACAGCCCATATGTACCATTACACACTTAAGTGAGCATGTAATGCCACCTCCTCTTGCGTGAGAGAAGGGCCTGTCAATCACCCTGTGCATGCGAGTTCAGGGTGATTTCTCCCCGCCATCCCAGAGGTGGCGGAAAGTGTAAGAAACAGCGACCTAATGTCCGTTGCTTCTTACATTGCAGGAACTAATGGTTCATATTGGGTATTAAGGAGTATTTCTAATGTTACTTAGGCAAAGAGAGGCTTTTATTATTTGTAAACCCTTGTTGTTGTTTTTATACAGTTACTACTTTTTTTAAACTAGTTTAATGGACTTAGGTGGGGACCTTCCTATGGGGATTAGGTAAGGCAAGTATTTAAGGTGGAGGAATACCTTGGAGAGTGGATTTATAGTTTATGGCTGGGTTGCTTTTTAAGGGGGTATTAGGGGTCTTAGCAGTTAAGGTTAGGATTAACTCAGACTGGGGGGCTTAGAGAGTTTTAGCAGTTAAGTTTATTGGTGGTGCCCGGGGTCACCTTTTATTTCTGATAGGGTGTTACTATGACTGGCCATCACATGCAACTATTGCTTAGTGAGCACAGGTAGGGAATAGTTACTTAAAGGGACAGTCTACTTCAAAAAGGTTATTGTTTAAAAAGATAGATAATCCTTTTATTACCCAACATGATTATATTAATATACTTTTTAACTCTGTGATTACCTTGTATATAAGCATCTTCTGACAGCCCCCTGATCACATGATTATTTATTTATTATCTATTGACTTAAATTCTTAAATTGTAGCCATTTAGTGCTGTTTCCTGCACAACTCCATGGAAGAGAGCACAATGTTATCTATATGGCCCACATGAACTAGTAGTATCTTGTTCTTAAAAGCTAATAAAAAAATCATGTGATAAGAGGCTGTCTGTAGTGGCTTGGAAACAGGCAGACATTTAGCGGTTTAAATGTTATAAAGTATATTAATATAATAATGTTGGTTGTGCAAAGCTGGGGAATGGGTAGTAAAGGCGTTATCTATCTTTTTAAACAATAACCATTTTGGTGTAGGCTGTCCTTTCAATACTAGTTTCTGAGAATGATCTACAGCAAAAAGCAAACGAAATCTACTTTTTGGCGTAGCACATACATTTTAGTGCATTGTATGCAATCTAACCCTCCGTTGCAGCAGGATTGTAATCTTGAACTTTATTTCTGTACATAAACTAACTGAAGTCTCCTTGTTACATCACTGTGTCTGCATAAGTTACTTCAAACTGCCAATGTCTCTGCATTCAACTGAACTACCAATATTACTCAATGTATCAACAAACCTTCCATACCTGCACATCTGCAGATGTCACTAACTTTGGACCAGTATTCATTTCGTCGACTAAAACTAGGCTAAAATGAGCATAAAACGAAAGAAATTCTGATGACTAAAATACGACTATGGGGCCCATTTATCAAGCTCCGGATGGAGCTTGAGGGCCTGTGTTTCTGGCGAGCCTTCAGACTTCGCCGCAATTCAACTTGATTGAGTACGATTGGGTTTATTGACACCCCCCTGCTGGCGGACGATTGGCCGTGAATCTCCAGGGGACGGCGTTGCACCAGCAGCTCACAACAGCTGCTGGTGCAATGCTGAATATGGAGAGTGTACTGCTCTCCGCATTCAGCGAGGTCTGTCGGACCTTATCCGCACTGTCGGATCAGGTCCGACAGACCTTAAATAGGCCCCTATGACTAAAACTAAATCAAAATGGCATTTACGAGGTTGCGTATCATGTCCGCTGCACATTGATAAATGCCAACAGCATACACTGTCTGCATTTATCATTGCACCAGCAGTTCTTGTGAACTGCTGGTGCAATACTGCCCCCTGCAGATTCGCGGCCAATCGCCGCTAGCAGGGGGTGTCAATCAACCCGATCGTATTCGATTGGGTTTATTTCTGTCCGCCGCCTCAGAGCAGGTGGACAGGTTATGGAGCAGCGGTCTTTATACCACTGCTTCATAACTTCTGTTTCCGGCGAGCCAAACACGGGGCATCAAGCTCCGTACGGAGCTTGATAAATTGACCCCTATGACTAAAACTAAATCAAAATTTGCTGTCAAAATTAACACTTTATGCAATTTGTTATAATCAATCCATAAAGCCCGTGTACACAGGCCATTTTTTTTTTCTGTCTCTCTCCCTCTCTTTTGCTCTCTCTCTCCCCCCTCTTGTTTGCTCTCTCTCTCTCTCCTCTCGTTTGCTCTCTCTCTCCTCTCGTTTGCTCTCTCTCCTCTCTTTTGCTGTCTTTCTCCCTCTGTTTTGCTCTCTCTCTCCCCCTCTTTTGCTGTCTCTCTCCCCTCTTTTTCTGTCTCTCTCCCTCTCTTTTGCTCTCTCTCTCCCCCATCTTGTTTGCTCTCTTTCCCCCTCTCTTTTGCGCTCTCTCCCCCTCTCTTTTGCGCTCTCTCCCCCTCTCCTTTGCGCTCTCTCCCCCCTCTCTTTTGCGCTCTCACCCCCCTCTCTTTTGCGCTCTCTCCCCCCTCTCTTTTGTGCTCTCTCCCCTCTCTTTTGCGCTCTCTCCCCCCTCTCTTTTGTGCTCTCTCCCCCCTCTCTTTTGCGCTCTCTCCCCCCTCTCTTTTGCGCTCTCTCCCCCTCTCTTTTGTGCTCTCTCCCCCCTCTCTTTTGTGCTCTCTCCCCCTCTCTTTTGTGCTCTCTCCCCCCTCTCTTTTGTGCTCTCTCCCCTCTCCCCCCTCTCTTTTGTGCTCTCTCCCCCCTCACTTTTGTGCTCTCTCCCCCCTCTCTTTTGTGCACTCTCCCCCCTCTCTTTTGTGCTCTCTCCCCCCTCTCTTTTGTTCACTCTCCCCCTCTCTTTTGCTGTCTCTCTCCCTCTCTGTATCCCCCCTCTTCTGCTCTAGTCTCTCTATCCCCCTCTTTAGAGCTCTCCTGTCTTGGCAGTCGGCCCCGGCATCTGGCCCCACCAGGCCCCGCCCACGTCATGCCCGGTCCCGCCCACATCATGCCTGGGCCTGCCCACATCACGCCCGGGCCCCGCCCACGTTGCACGCGCTCGGCCACGCTCACGTCGCACCCGCCCGGCCACGCCCACTCCACCACACGCCAGATCAGTTGGAAGGCCAGGTGTGTTTGTCCTCGTGCGCAGTCTCTACTGCGCATGACAGCTTCCGACAAACACACTTGGCCTTTTATTATATAGGATGCTTAAATAATGCATTACACTTTAACTAAACCCCTTAGATTTTGTCGACTAAAATCTACTGGAGATTCAGTCGACTAAAACTAGACTAAAACTAAAACAATTCAGATGACTAAAATACGACTAAAACTAAAATTGCATTTTAGTCAAAAGATTAAAACTAAGACTAAATCGAAATTTGCTGTCAAAATGTTATATTATGCCAGATAAAATGCTAGCTGTGTACTTTGTGTAGTGTTATTTAATGTATCACCTCCAAACAAAGTTTTATCACTTGTGCCAGCATATGTGCTTGCTCAGTAGTCTTAATGAAACATTCCCTTGATGTTCTTTACAGTAATGGTTCTGCTGGGAACATATAACCTTATAACTAGAGATTTAATGACAGCTTGTCAGCTCTGAGTGTGAAAGAGAAAATATTCTGGTCTCCTAGCAACAGGTTTATGTGCCTAGCAACAAAATGGTCATTTGAAAAGAGAAAAAAAAAGGACCAGCAAGTGTTGGACAAAAAAATGATAAATAATAAAGATGTTTGTTTATTAATTAGCAAGTAGGTGAATTGTGCTTTAGGATAGGATAGCTGAGATGTGGGATTGCATGTTATTATTTGCAATCTGTAGATTGACATGCTGGTGTGCTGCTGGGATATAGAGGGTCATTTCTGGGCTATTTATAGTAAGCATTAACAGGCACACTCTTTATTTTACATATATGTTAAGAATTGTATGTGAGATGTACTCAAGAAGCATATGGGGCCCATTTATCAAGCTCTGAATGGAGCTTGAAGGGCCGTGTTTCTGGCGAGCCTTCAGACTCGCCAGAAACAGCAGTTATGAAGCAGCGGTCTAAAGACCGCTGCTCCATAACCCTGTCCTCCTGCTCTGAGCAGGTGGACAGGAATCGCCTCAATACAACCCGATCGAGTACGATCGGGTTGATTGACACCTCCCTGCTGGTGACCGATTGGCCGCAAATCTGCAGGGGACGGCGTTGCACCAGCTCATTGCTCTCCGCATTCAGCGATGTCTGTCGGACCTGATCCGCACTGTCAGATCAGGTCCAACAGACATTTGATAAATGGGCCCCTATGACTGTATCTCTCATTGACTGAACCGTACATGGAATAAACCAGATGGGTTTGGGAAGGGGAAACATAAAAAAATCATTCTTTTTATAGCTAATGTACAGGGGACTCAGAGGTCTGAACTGAGACTGGCCCTACACCTCCATGGGGCCCATCTGTGGTGCAATAAAGAGTGGCATTGCCACAGGGGGACCTGGTGGTGGCCGGATTCCACCTGCATCATGTCTGTCCCCTCTGTGTCCCTTATACTGTGGCAGGGTTTTCAAGATGGCTGTCACAGTATTATTATACAGAAAAACCTGCCATCATGTTTTTTACAGGAAGGCTGTGCAAGTGCATATTATCTGGCACAGACTAACCAGGGGGGGGGGGGGGGGTCACAGAGAAGCAGCGCCTCTTTCTCCTATGTGGCTGCTGGCTCAGCATTTACAAACAGTCAGAAAGGGCATTGTTGCCACAACCTTTGCACTGGAGCCCAGTGAGTCTAGTTGTGCCCCTGCTAATGTATATTGCAATCATATTTATTATTTTATCTCTATGGATCTCTATGCAGCCTAATATAATTTGATTGGGCTTTAATTATTTGTTTAAGTTATTACAAAAGTTATGTATAGACTGAAATTTCACGCAAGGAAATCAAGAAATTAGCTTAAAATACATATTATTATTATTTTTATTATTATTAATACATTTTCTACTAAGGCTCAAATATAAATTATGGGACTTTTAGATTAGATAAATAGATTAGATAAATATTTTAAAATCATTTAAATCCTGTTATTTTGTCTGAAAATGCACTGTTTTGCAATCCCTCCAGACCCAGTAAACACCCCTTAAAATGCTTCTTGAATGTTGTTTATCTTCTTATTGTGGCAAATTAATATTGGATATAAATGAGCTCTTACACATAACTATCAATCACTGTGCAGCATGTAAGAAGGTCAGGTTCTCCATTCCACAGAATGTACTTCAGCTTCTCTAAGGGGAGGGGAAACACTACATAATTAAATTACATGAACGTCAGCCAAAATAAATAGTTAAAGTGCATTGCAAACTTTAGCATAATTAAACATTTTGATCTAGATTACAAGTGGAGCGTAAAAATGTTAGCTCTATAGTGGAAAGTAAAATGTTAGCACTTACGCAAGAACCTTGGGTGCACTAACATTTGGAGGTCGGAGAGCACAGTGGGGCTAATCCCTCATCTAACAGACTTCTATGGGGCGTTCTACAAAACTCCGGACCTGGCTTTCACTCAAGCGCCAACCCAGACCTGCATTAACCCAAAGTTATGCCAAACCAAAGGTACGCTAAGAAATAAAGAAGAAATAATGATCTTCACAAAGTCAAACTATATTTAAAATATACATTTATATATTTAATATTTTTTGTAAATAATTTATATATATATATATATATATATATATATATATATATATATGTGTGTATATATGCTCACATAGCTACACACATACATATGCCCCCGAAGAAAAAACCCCCATACATTACATTTAATGTGTGCGAGTATGTGTGAGAAACACTTTATTTCATTATATTATACATGTATTTTGTTATACTTTTATTCTAGTCCTAACACTTTAATTCAGGTCTTCAGAGCTATTATTTGATGGTCTTGCGCACTACACATAACTCACCACTTGTAATATGAGTGATGTTAGCGTGGCTCACACTATCCATTGAAATAGGGTGCACTAAAAGATTGTGTCCTTGCTAACATTCTCTGGTTAATATATTTAACCATTGACTTGTAATATCAAATTGTGTGCTATTTTTAGCACAGGGTCTCGGTATGGATAGCTCACCTTGCACTATCAATAGCGTTCCACTTGTAATTTAGGCCTCTACGGGGGAATTACATTTTTTGAGTTTAATGTCCCTTTAAGGAGGTAGGGGAAGTAACACTGTATGTTACATCACTGGATATGCCAGTTAGTTTGCACTATCATTTTTTTGAAGTCACCAGAATAACAGGTTTGCTATGTTGTTGCCATGCTAGGTGTCACGTAGGCTTGCATACTATAAATGCGTGCTCTACAGCTCTTAGAAGTAAAATGGCATGCTGGGATATGATGGCAGACTATGAGGATATCACAGTGCGTGTTTCTCTTCCTTCCTAGAGATCTAGCACCTCGTGATATCTCAGGTACATCTGATCCTTTTGTCCGAATCTTCTGCAACAATCAAACATCAGAGACAATGGTGAGTATCTACAATGTCAGATGTATAACTGTGTGCCTGTGTCTCCTCCTCAGCTTCACCTTATTAAAGGGACATTAAACCCAAAGGGTTTCTTTTATGAGTTACAAAGAGCATACAATTTTAAACAACTAATTTACTTCTATTATCTAATTTGCTTCATTCTCTTGATATACTTTGCTTAAAAGCATATCTAGATAGGCTCAGTAGCTGCTGATTGGATGCTGCACATAGATGCCTTAGTGTGATTGGCTCACCCATGTGCATTGATATTTCTTCAACAAAGGATATCTAAAGAATTAAACAAATTAGATAATAGAAGTAAATTGGAATGTTGTTTAAAATTGTATCCTCTACTTGGATCATGAAAGAATTTGTTTGGGTTTAGTGTCCCTTTAAGAACATTGTGCTGCTAGTTTTTTGTGTCTGTTATAATTTCCTCCTCAAGCTTGAGGGGAGTAAAGTTTTGTTTGTTGTGTAAATGTTACAGTCATTGGGTTTTAATCGGCTGACAAATGTTTTTTAAACATTATATTTTGGGTGAGCCCAATGCTGAGGAATGCAGAGGCTTAACTCTTATTGGTCAGGAATGCAATCTTGTTTTTCCTAAGAAAGTCCAGTGTGTCCCAGCACCAAGGTAACCCCTGATATAGGGTTGCAAATATGCAGGTGTGCAAGCTATTCAAGACCGGCACCACAGTCTCAGATACAACGCAATTCCAAAAAGAGACTAGCAGCACCACCAACGTTTATAATAAAAAATATTTATTTAAGCCAACATCATAAAAAGACAAGTCTGAGACATGACTAAGGATGTAAATCCCAAACGTTGTCTTTTTATTATGTTGGCTTAAATAAATATTTTTTATTTTAAAATGTTGGTGGTGCTGCTATTCTCTTTTTGGAATCTTGTTTTTCCTTAGATTCTAACACTAAACTAAAAAAGTAAAAAAACAAGCTGTCAAATCTAAAGGTCAGGGGCCACATTATAAATCTCCGGTGCATTCCACATTTCCCCATTTGCAACACACTGCAACACACGTAGGGGCCGATTTATCATTGCCCGAATTGGGCCAAATACCCCTGTTTCCGCACGAGCCTTCCGGCCGCTGCTCCTTAACTCGTCCGCTGCCTCTCAGGCTGCGCACATCAATCCGCCCGATTGCATAAGATCGGTTTGATTGACACCCCCTGCTAGTGGCTGATTGGCTGTGAATCTGCAGGGGGCGGCATTACACAAGCAGTTCACTAGAACTGCTTGTGCAATGCTAAATACCGACAGTGTATGCTACAGCGTATCATGTCCGTTAGACATTGATAAATCGTCCCAATGGTTTCTATATAGTATAACTAGTACATGTATGTAGCTCTCCTAATGTAAAACTCCTGCCTAATCACTAATATCTATTATTAATGTGTTTGCTTATATAGAAGTATATATTGCTGTTTTCATTAATAAAATGATAATTTGTTCATTTGCTCTGCAGTTTCCATTATAATCCCACATTTGTAAGGGTTAATCGCCCCTGAAGTAGGCCAATCTCATTCAAAGACATGATCACAAGGCTTTATGACACTTTATACAAACGAAGAAGGTTACTGGGTTATGTAAACCATCATAATGAACATAATGAAAGTGTGTCATGGGACCAGAGAACGTGTCAGGCCACAATGAAATTCTATTCTTAAGCGTTTTTCTGAGTACAGATTAATAAATCATAATTCTAGAGCTACCAAATCAGGCTTATCCCAAAAATCTGCCTTAGTAGCGCTGCTTGATGACTTGAATTGAGAGGCATTGTCTTAACACACCCTGAAACCGGCGGTTCCTTTTCACTGCGAGTAAATCACAAGAACAAAAGTTCTCTGTTAAAGGGATTTAAGGGAACTATAACAAAAGGCTATATTGTGCTAGATCATTTAATTACTGCACTATAGCTTAAAGGGGCAGTAAACCTACAAAATAATGTTATATAATTCTGTACAAAGTGCAGAATTATATAACATTAGCTTAGCGACAAGTATATACAACAAAGTGTTCCTGAGATTTTTTACTACGAAGTTGAGTTTTGCAGTACGCCGCTCCTGGCTCTACTAAGCGGGTCTGTTTTTTCTTAAGTGCATCACGGGCACGCGGTCTGGTCATAGCATGCCTGATCGCGCAATTTAAATGAATGTAGCTCGCTCCCGCTCTGGTCTGGTAGCGGGAGCGAGCTACATTCATTTTAATGGCGTGATCAGGCGCGCTGTAACCAGACAGCGTGCCCGTGATGCGCTTAAGAAAAAAACAGTCCCGCTCAGTAGAACCAGGAGCAGCGTTCTTCAAGTCAGGAGCGGCGTTACTACTTCATAGTAAAAAATCTCAGGAACACTTTGTTGTATATACTTGGCGCTAAGCTAATGTTATATAATTCTGCACTTTGTGCAGAATTATATAACATTATTTTGTAGGTTTACTGCCCATTTAAGCAGAACTATGTCCCAGAATACAAGTAGAGCTAAAAAATATTAGCGCTGTTGTGCGCTAACACTGCTCAAGTTAAATCAATAACTCTTTTATTTTTGTGCCTATATTACTAAGTTAAAAGTAATAAATTAGCGCTCGAGCGAAAGCCCAGGATGAGCTAACGTCTGGATGACAGATAGTTTTAGAGCAAATTCACTAAATCCCTTACACAAAAGTCTTCTATGGGGGCACACTGAAACACTCATGTCGCCTATTGCTTTATTGCTAATCCGGTCAAATAGTGGAGTTCTGCACTAACATTTTCTAAGATCTTCTATAGAGATTGTTACGGTACCAACTGTGTACCAAGGGTTAACCCCAGATGAACAATGTCCTGCATAGACAATCAGCAATTCACAACCCAGCCAGTTTCAGGTTTAAAACAGAATGACAACTTTATTTGAAGGCAGCACACAGATTTATACAGGTTTTTGACCCCCCCTCAGATGGGGGTTGAAAGAATGTTGTACATTAGATAAAAGGGAGAAGCGCCCTTGACATGATACAATAGAATTATATTACTTAAATACTTTACTTAGGCAGATAACAACTTAAACACATTTGGCTTGTCTTATCACCTAGCGTCTGTTCTCTGAGGGTGATTAAACAATGGCCTGTTTATTACTTAAATGCAATTATAGCACACAATAGCTGAGGCCAGAAAACCTGTCTTTAGAAATTAGATTCTTAAAGCTAAACACAGTTAACTCTTTCAGTCCTGACAGAAGGGTCTGTCACATAGCTCCCCCCTTGTGGAACACTCCGGCAGACCCGGCTTGACCCTTTTGCGGGTCAACCTGGGGATGACCGGACTAAGGGGTGGTAGGCATGTCAGTTTGCTGGGACAATCCATCTGTATTCCCGTTATGAGAGAGAATCCCTGTCTGTATAAATAAGGGTTCAACCTCTTCAGTGCCCCGACTAGGGCTAAACAGTCCTTCAAAATATCATCGGCTTCTTTACGTGGTTTTTGTACCTGCTCTTTATAGGTATCCACAATCCCTTCATACTGACATAGGGTGCCCTTGAGTTGCTGCACCTCACTATGAGCCAGCGTCAGCTTCTCCTCCAGTGTCACTAAGTTTGTCCTTAATGTTTCATGTTCCACTCTCAAGCTGGTGTTTTCTGCAGTCTGTCGGTGCAGCTTGTCTAGCAGAGATTCCTGTTCTAAACGTGCTTTTTCCTCTGCACTCCTCTTCTCTCCCGCTAGCACTGTTACATGATTATTTAACGTGACCATTTTATCCTCTACGTGACTCTTCTCCTTCATCAGCGCATTGTAACGTGACTCCCACATATCAATAGCGGATAGAGATTTACTGAGCTCAGCGTCCTGGGGCTTAGCAGCAGGGGGGTCAGTCTCTGCTGCACGGATCTGAGCACGGGTAGTCACAGGGTTAACATCAGCGGGACCCATGGGAGCATAGGCAGAAACAAGGGGGACCAAGGTATTTCCAAGGAGAACATCAGCTGGTAAATCCTTCATGACCCCCACATTCACAGGTCTAGCGCCCCCTCCCCAATCCAAATGCACCCTGGCAACAGGCAGGCGGAACACAGTGCCCCCTGCTACCCTCACAGCCACAGTGTCTCCTGTGTGCTGTTTCTCAGACACCAAGTTCTTTCGAAGCAAGGTCATGGTAGCACCAGTATCCCGTAGACCACTGACCTCCTTCCCATTCACTTTAACCAGTTGCCGGTTATTCCGGTGGGCAGCTTGCACAAGGTCTGCCTCATGTAGGATGCCCCAGCATTCTTGCGCCTCTACGTAGCGGGCCGCAGGCTGAGGGTTACGTGGGATTCCGCCGGCGGGTCTTCTCCAGGACTGTGCTTGGTTCGCTGCATTTAGGGGACACTCTGGTCTTTTGTGCCCTAGTTGCTTACATCCAAAGCACCGAATCGGTTGTGAGTAGCCCCGCGAATTGAACCAGGCTCTCTGAGGGTAGTTCGTGGCCCGAGACCGTGTGGTATAGCGGTGCGCTGGGGGTTGGTAACTGGCAGGTGCTGGGGTGACTGGGGGTCTGTACTCCACTCTGGCAGGGGGCTTAGTGGTAGCAGTGTCCAGTTTGCGGGCATCCGTATACTCATCTGCCAAGCGAGCCGCTTCATGCAGGGTGGAGGGTTTACGGTCCCGAACCCACTCTCTAACTCCTGCTGATAACTTGTCAAAGCAATGTTCCAACAGGAATAGCTGCAGCACCTCTTCCCCAGACACGGCTTGGCACCCCGCCATCCAGTGCGATGCTGTGCGGTGCACCTTATATGCCCACTCAACGTAGGAATCACCAGCCAATTTAACAGTGTCTCTGAACCGCCTCCGGTATGCCTCCGGTGTAACCGCATACCTGGAGAGCAGAGCCTCTTTTACAGTATTATAATCCCCGACTTCCTCATCTGGAATGGCCCGAAAAGCCTCACTGGCCCGGCCGGATAATTTTCCGGATAATATCGTGACCCAGTCCTCTGCGGGTACCTGGTGTAGTGCACATTGCCTCTCAAAATCCGCAAGGTACCCATCAATCTCTCCTTCTGTTTCCAGGAAGTTTTTAAAAGCTGCAAAATTTACTTTTCTCTTTTCCACTGGGGTTCCTGTGACTTGGGCTGCTGCAGCGCTGCTTTGGCGAAGTAGGTTGGCCTCCACAGCTGCTATGACCCGGTCGATAATTTCCGCAGATGGGTTGGGGCCATAATATGCCAGTCTTATTTTAACTGCCCGATCAAAGCTTGCTTCTTCAGGGGTTCTGTCTGATATGCTGGGCCCATTGGTTCCTTCTGTCCCTGGTACTCTTTCCATCTTAGTCAGTATTGTAATAATCCCCCTCTTCCTGAGGTTACTGGCTTGTGTAGTTGCTCTTCTGGGCGATAAGGTTCATTCCGTCGCTTGCCACCAATGTTACGGTACCAACTGTGTACCAAGGGTTAACCCCAGATGAACAATGTCCTGCATAGACAATCAGCAATTCACAACCCAGCCAGTTTCAGGTTTAAAACAGAATGACAACTTTATTTGAAGGCAGCACACAGATTTATACAGGTTTTTGACCCCCCCTCAGATGGGGGTTGAAAGAATGTTGTACATTAGATAAAAGGGAGAAGCGCCCTTGACATGATACAATAGAATTATATTACTTAAATACTTTACTTAGGCAGATAACAACTTAAACACATTTGGCTTGTCTTATCACCTAGCGTCTGTTCTCTGAGGGTGATTAAACAATGGCCTGTTTATTACTTAAATGCAATTATAGCACACAATAGCTGAGGCCAGAAAACCTGTCTTTAGAAATTAGATTCTTAAAGCTAAACACAGTTAACTCTTTCAGTCCTGACAGAAGGGTCTGTCACAGAGATATATGTTTAAAACACTTCACACGTATAGTCATACAGCAGTGGTGGTTCTATGGGGGTGCTATGTATCACCCCTTGTTGAGCTGCAAAGGGATATATATATATATATATATATACATGTACATTTATGTATGAGGTGTCTTCAACACCTTTGTCAGCCCCCCAAATATTCAATTCTAGAAGCGCCACTATCATACACATACATATGTACAGACACACATACATACATATATATACACACATACACACACATATATACACACATACACACACATATACACACACACATATATACACACATACACACACATATATACACACATACACACACATATATACACACACACACACACACACACATATATACACACACATATATACACACATACACACACATATATACACACATATATATATACACACATACACACACATATATACACACATACACACACATATATACACACATACACACACATTTCTTCTGTTATGTGTGATCAGTCCACGGGTCATCATTACTTCTGGGATATAACTCCTCCCCAACAGGAAATGCAAGAGGATTCACCCAGCAGAGCTGCATATAGCTCCTCCCCTCTACGTCACTCCCAGTCATTCTCTTGCACCCAACGACTAGATAGGATGTGTGAGAGGACTATGGTGATTATACTTAGTTTTTATAACTTCAATCAAAAGTTTGTTATTTTACAATAGCACCGGAGCGTGTTATTGCCTCTCTGGCAGAGTTTGAAGAAGAATCTACCAGAGTTTTTACTATGATTTTAACCGGAGTAGTTAAGATCATATTGCTGTTTCTCGGCCATCTGAGGGAGGTAAAAGCTTCAGATCAGGGGACAGCGGGCAGATGAATCTGCATTGAGGTATGTAGCAGTTTTTATTTTCTGAATGGAATTGATGAGAAAATCCTGCCATACCGTTATAATGACATGTATGTATACTCTACACTTCAGTATTCTGGGGATGGTACTTCACTGGAATTACTCTGTAAAAAGTACATTAAACCTTTTAATAGGTATTTATTATGTTAAACGTTTTTGCTGGAATGTAGAATCGTTTGCATTTTCTGAGGTACTGAGTGAATAAATGTTTGGGCATTATTTTTCCACTTGGCAGTTGCTTGTTTTAATTGTGACAGTTTCGTTTCTCTCTCACTGCTGTGTGTGAGGGGGAGGGGCCGTTTTTGGCGCTCTTTGCTACGCATCAAAAATTTCCAGTCAGTTACTCTTGTATTTCCTGCATGATCCGGTTCATCTCTAACAGAACTCAGGGGTCTTCAAACTTCTTTGGAGGGAGGTAGATTCTCTCAGCAGAGCTGTGAGACTTATATATTGACTGTGATTAAAAACGTTGCTCTGTAATTTTTATGTTTCAAATTTAATTATTGTTACTTTACTAATGGGAACAAACCTTTGCTAAAAGTTGTGTTGTTTTCAAGGATTGATGCTATAACTGTTTTTCAGTTCATTATTTCAACTGTCATTTAATCATTTAGTGCTTCTTTGAGGCACAGTACGTTTTTGTTAAATAAGATTGTAACCAAGTTGCAAGTTTATTTGCTAGTGTGTTAAACATGTCTGATTCAGAGGAAGATACCTGTGTCATTTGTTCCAATGCCAAGGTGGAGCCCAATAGAAATTTATGTACTAACTGTATTGATGCTACTTTAAATAAAAGCCAATCTGTACAAATTGAACAAATTTCACCAAACAGCGAGGGGAGAGTTATGCCGACTAACTCGCCTCACGTGTCAGTACCTGCATCTCCCGCCCGGGAGGTGCGTGATATTGTGGCGCCTAGTACATCTGGGCGGCCATTACAGATAACATTACAAGATATGGCTACTGTTATGACTGAAGTTTTGGCTAAATTACCAGAACTAAGAGGCAAGCGTGATCACTCTGGGGTGAGAACAGAGTGCGCTGATAATACTAGAGCCATGTCTGATACTGCGTCACAGCTTGCAGAGCATGAGGACGGAGAGCTTCATTCTGTGGGTGACGGTTCTGATCCAAACAGATTGGATTCAGATATTTCAAATTTTAAATTTAAATTGGAGAACCTCCGTGTATTACTAGGGGAGGTTTTAGCGGCTCTTAATGATTGTAACACTGTTGCAATACCAGAGAAATTGTGTAGGTTGGATAAATACTTTGCGGTACCGGCGAGTACTGACGTTTTTCCTATACCTAAGAGACTAACTGAAATTGTTACTAAGGAGTGGGATAGACCCGGTGTGCCGTTCTCACCCCCTCCAATATTTAGAAAGATGTTTCCAATAGACGCCACCACACGGGACTTATGGCAAACGGTCCCTAAGGTGGAGGGAGCAGTTTCTACTTTAGCTAAGCGTACCACTATCCCGGTGGAGGATAGCTGTGCTTTTTCAGATCCAATGGATAAAAAATTAGAGGGTTACCTTAAGAAAATGTTTGTTCAACAAGGTTTTATATTGCAACCCCTTGCATGCATCGCGCCGATTACGGCTGCGGCAGCATTTTGGATTGAGTCTCTGGAAGAGAACCTTAGTTCAGCTACGCTGGACGACATTACGGACAGGATTAGAGTCCTTAAACTAGCTAATTCATTCATTTCGGAGGCCGTAGTACATTTAACCAAACTTACGGCTAAGAACTCAGGATTCGCCATTCAGGCACGTAGGGCGCTGTGGCTAAAATCCTGGTCAGCTGATGTAACTTCTAAGTCCAAATTACTTAATATACCTTTCAAGGGGCAAACTTTATTTGGGCCCGGTTTGAAAGAAATTATCGCTGACATTACAGGAGGTAAGGGCCACGCCCTGCCTCAAGACAAAGCCAAAGCTAAGGCTAGACAGTCTAATTTTCGTCCCTTTCGGAATTTCAAAGCAGGAGCAGCACCAACTTCCACTGCACCAAAACAGGAAGGAGCTGTTGCTCGTTACAGACAAGGCTGGAAACCTAACCAGTCCTGGAACAAGGGCAAGCAGGCCAGGAAACCTGCTGCTGCCCCTAAGACAGCATGAATCGAGGGCCCCCGATCCGGGACCGGATCTAGTGGGGGGCAGACTCTCTCTCTTCGCCCAGGCTTGGGCAAGAGATGTTCAGGATCCCTGGGCGCTAGAGATCATATCTCAGGGATACCTTCTAGACTTCAAATTCTCTCCCCCAAGAGGGAGATTTCATCTGTCAAGGTTGTCAACAAACCAGATAAAGAAAGAAGCGTTTCTACGCTGTGTACAAGATCTGTTATTAATGGGAGTGATCCATCCGGTTCCGCGGTCGGAACAAGGACAAGGGTTTTACTCAAACCTGTTTGTGGTTCCCAAAAAAGAGGGAACTTTCAGGCCAATCTTGGATTTAAAGATCCTAAACAAATTCCTAAGAGTTCCATCGTTCAAAATGGAAACTATTCGGACAATCTTACCCATGATCCAAAAGGGTCAGTACATGACCACAGTGGATTTAAAGGATGCTTACCTTCACATACCGATTCACAAAGATCATTACCGGTATCTAAGGTTTGCCTTCTTAGACAGGCATTACCAGTTTGTAGCTCTTCCATTCGGATTGGCTACGGCTCCAAGAATCTTCACAAAGGTTCTGGGTGCCCTTCTGGCGGTACTAAGACCGTGAGGAATTTCGGTAGCTCCGTACCTAGACGACATTCTGATACAAGCTTCAAGCTTTCAAACTGCCAAGTCTCATACAGAGTTAGTTCTGGCATTTCTAAGGTCGCATGGATGGAAAGTGAACGAAAAGAAGAGTTCTCTCTTTCCTCTCACAAGAGTTCCATTCTTGGGGACTCTTATAGATTCTGTAGAAATGAAGATTTATCTGACAGAAGACAGATTAACAAAGCTTCTAAATGCATGCCGTGTCCTTCATTCCATTCAACTCCTGTCAGTAGCTCAATGCATGGAGGTGATCGGCTTAATGGTAGCAGCAATGGACATAGTACCCTTTGCACGTCTACATCTCAGACCGCTGCAATTGTGCATGCTGAGTCAGTGGAATGGGGATTACTCAGACTTGTCCCCTACTCTGAATCTGGATCAAGAGACCAGAAACTCTCTTCTATGGTGGCTTTCTCGGCCACATCTGTCCAGGGGGATGCCATTCAGCAGGCCGGACTGGACAATTGTAACAACAGACGCCAGCCTACTAGGTTGGGGCGCTGTCTGGAATTCTCTGAAGGCTCAGGGACAATGGAATCAGGAGGAAAGTCTCCTGCCAATAAACATTCTGGAATTGAGAGCAGTTCTCAATGCCCTTCTGGCTTGGCCCCAGTTAAAAACTCGGGGGTTCATCAGGTTTCAGTCGGACAACATCACGACTGTAGCTTACATCAACCATCAAGGAGGGACAAGAAGCTCCCTAGCAATGATGGAAGTATCAAAGATAATTCGCTGGGCAGAGTCTCACTCTTGCCACCTGTCAGCAATCCACATCCCGGGAGTGGAGAACTGGGAGGCGGATTTCTTGAGTCGCCAGACTTTTCATCCGGGGGAGTGGGAACTTCATCCGGAGGTCTTTGCCCAAATACTTCGACGTTGGGGCAAACCAGAGATAGATCTCATGGCGTCTCGCCAGAACGCCAAACTTCCTCGCTACGGGTCCAGATCCAGGGATCCGGGAGCGGTTCTGATAGATGCTTTGACAGCACCTTGGAACTTCGGGATGGCTTATGTGTTTCCACCCTTCCCGCTGCTTCCTCGATTGATTGCCAAAATCAAACAGGAGAGAGCATCAGTGATTCTAATAGCGCCTGCATGGCCACGCAGGACTTGGTATGCAGATCTAGTGGACATGTCATCCTGTCCGCCTTGGTCTCTACCTCTAAGACAGGACCTTCTGATACAGGGTCCATTCAAACATCAAAATCTAACTTCTCTGAAGCTGACTGCTTGGAAATTGAATGCTTGATTTTATCAAAACGTGGTTTTTCTGAGTCGGTTATTGATACCCTGATACAGGCTAGGAAGCCTGTTACCAGAAGGATTTACCATAAGATATGGCGTAAATACCTATACTGGTGCGAATCCAAAGGTTACTCCTGGAGTAAGGTTAGGATTCCTAGGATATTGTCCTTTCTACAAGAAGGTTTAGAAAAGGGTTTATCGGCTAGTTCATTAAAGGGACAGATCTCAGCTCTGTCCATCTTGTTGCACAGGCGTCTGTCAGAAAATCCAGACGTCCAGGCCTTTTGTCAGGCTTTAGCTAGGATCAAGCCTGTGTTTAAAACTGTTGCTCCGCCATGGAGTTTAAACCTTGTTCTTAACGTTCTACAAGGAGTTCCGTTTGAACCCCTTCATTCCATTGATATAAAGTTGTTATCTTGGAAAGTGTTATTTTTAATGGCTATTTCTTCGGCTCGGAGAGTCTCTGAGTTATCAGCTTTACATTGTGATTCTCCTTATTTGATTTTTCATTCAGATAAGGTAGTTCTGCGTACTAAACCTGGGTTCTTACCTAAGGTAGTCACTAACAGGAACATCAATCAAGAGATCGTGGTTCCTTCCCTGTGCCCGAATCCTTCTTCAAAGAAGGAACGTCTTCTACACAATCTGGATGTAGTTCGTGCCCTCAAGTTCTACTTGCAGGCAACTAAGGATTTTCGACAAACGTCTTCCCTGTTTGTCGTGTACTCTGGTCAGAGGAGAGGTCATAAGGCATCGGCTACCTCTCTCTCCTTCTGGCTTCGTAGCATAATTCGTTTAGCCTATGAGACTGCTGGACAGCAGCCTCCTGAAAGAATTACAGCTCATTCTACTAGAGCTGTGGCTTCCACTTGGGCCTTTAAGAATGAGGCCTCTGTTGAACAGATTTGCAAGGCTGCAACTTGGTCTTCGCTTCATACTTTTTCCAAATTTTACAAATTTGACACTTTTGCTTCTTCGGAGGCTATTTTTGGGAGAAAGGTTCTTCAGGCAGTGGTTCCTTCTGTATAATGAGCCTGCCTATCCCTCCCGTCATCCGTGTACTTTTGCTCTGGTATTGGTATCCCAGAAGTAATGATGACCCGTGGACTGATCACACATAACAGAAGAAAACATAATTTATGCTTACCTGATAAATTCCTTTCTTCTGTTGTGTGATCAGTCCACGGCCCGCCCTGTTTTTTAAGGCAGGTAAATATCTTTTAAATTATACTCCAGTCACCACTTCACCCTTGGTTTCTCCTTTCTCGTTGATTCTTGGTCGAATGACTGGGAGTGACGTAGAGGGGAGGAGCTATATGCAGCTCTGCTGGGTGAATCCTCTTGCATTTCCTGTTGGGGAGGAGTTATATCCCAGAAGTAATGATGACCCGTGGACTGATCACACAACAGAAGAAAGGAATTTATCAGGTAAGCATAAATTATGTTATATACACACATACACACATATATACACACATACATACATATATATACACACATACACACACATATATACACACATACACACACATATATACACACATACACACATATATACAAACATATATACACACATACACACACATATATACACACATACATACACATATATACACACATACACACACATATATACACACATACACACAAATATATATACACACATATATACACACATACACACACATATATACACACATACATACACATATATACACACATACACATATATACACACATACACACACACACATATATACACACATACACACACATATATACACACATATATACACACATACACACACATATATACACACATACACACACATATATACACACATACACACACATATATACACACATATACACACATATATACACACATACACACATATATATACACACATACACACACATATATACACACATATATATATACACACATACACACACATATATACACACACATATATACACACATACACACACATATATATACACACATATATACACACATACACACACATATATACACACATACATACACATATATACACACATACACACACATATATACACACATACACACACATATATATATACACACATATATACACACATACACACACACATACACACACATATATACACACATATATACACACATACACACACATATATACACACATACACACACATATATACACACATACACACACATATATACACACATATACACATATATATACACACATACACACACACATATATACACACATATACACACATATATACACACATACACACACATATATACACACATATATATACACACATACACACACATATATACACACATACACACACATATATACACACATACACACACATATATATATACACACATATATACACACATACACACACATATATACACACATACACACACATATATACACACATACACACACATATATATACACACACATATATACACACATACACACACATATATACACACATACATACACATATATACACACATACACACACATATATATACACACATATATACACACATACACACACATATATACACACATACACACACATATATACACACATACAAATACACACACATGCATATACACCTTTCAGCCCTTCCCTTTAAACACTGTTAAAACAATTATTTCAATAAAAAAAAACAAAATATTACATATACTATATAAGTTTATATATTTGAGTGAGATATTTACTTGAACATGTTATACATGTGTTATGATTTTATTCATGCCTTAACACTTTACTTCAGATGCCAAAAAGCGCTACATTTTTCAGAGCTATTATGTGTTGCACTATTCATTGATATTATAGGGTGCCCTAAAAAAAATAATGGCTGCTTTAACAATCTCTGGTAAATCTTTTTTACCATTAACTTGCAATATCAGATTGTGTTCTATTCTTAGCACAGGGTCATAAAATAGATTGCGCACCCGGCTCCACTTGCAATCTAGTCGTATGTGTTTATCCTCCATAAAGGAGTTAAACACATACGGCTAGATTACAAGTTTTTGTCGGTAATGGTGTGCGGTGCTAACGAGCCTTTTTTTCTCACCACTCACTTAAGACAACGCTGGTATTACGAGTTTTCTGCAAGCCGGAGTTAACCTCAGAAAAATGAGCATTGAGCAAAATTTAGCTCCACATCTCACTGTAATACCAGCGCTGCTTTCGGTAGCGGTGAGCTGGCTAAACGTGTTCGTGCATGATTTCCCCATAGGAAACAATGGGGCAGAATCGGCTGAAAAAAAACCTAACACCTGCAAAAAAAGCAGTGTTCAGCTCTTAACGCAGCCCCATTGTTTCCTATGGGAAAATAAAAAATATGTCTACACCTAACACCCTAACATGAACCGAGTCTAAACACCCCTAATCTTACACTTATTAACCCCTAATCTGCCGCCCCCGACATCGTCGCCACCTGCATTATACTATTAACCCCTAATCTGCCGCTCCGGACACCGCCACCACCTACATTATACCTATGAACCCCTAATCTGCTGTCCCTAACATCGCCGACACCTACATTATAGTTATTAACCCCTAATCTGCCGCCCCCAACGTCGCGCAACTATATTAAATTTATTAACCCCTAATCTGCCGCCCCCAACGTTGCGCAACTATATTAAATTTATTAACCCCTAATCTGCCGCCGCCAACGTCGCCGCCACTATAATAAAGTTATTAACCACTAAGTCTAACCCTAACCCCCCCTAACTTAAATATAATTTAAATAAATCTAAATAAATTTACTAGTATTAAATAAATTATTCCTATTTAAAACTAAATACTTACCTATAAAATAAACCATAAGATAGCTACAATATAACTAATAATTACATTGTAGCCATCTTAGGGTTTATTTTTATTTTACAGGCAACTTTGTATTTCTTTTAACTAGGTAGAATAGTTATTAAATAGTTATTAACTATTTAATAGCTACCTAGTTAAAATAAAGACAAATTTACCTGTAAAATAAACCCTAACCTAAGTTACAATTACACCTAACACTACTCTATAATTAAATTAATTACCTAAACTAACTACAATTAATTACAATTAAATTAAATAAACTAAATTACAACCCCCCCCACTAAATTACAGAAAATAAAAAAGAAATTACAAATTTTTAAACTAATTACACCTAATCTAAGCCCCCTAATAAAATAAAAAAGCCCCCAAAATAATAAAATTCCCTACCCTATACTAAATTACAAATAGCACTTAAAAGGGCCTTTTGCGGGGCATTGTCCAAAGTAATCAGCTCTTTTACCTGTAAAAAAAAATACAATACCCCCCCAACATTACAACCCACCACCCACACCACCCACACACCCAACCCTACTCTAAAACCCACCCAATCCTCCAGACAGCAGTCTTCATCCAGACGGCATCTTCTATCTTCATCCTTCCGGAGCAGAGCGAGTCCATCTTGAAGACATCCGACGCGGAGCATCCTCTTCTTCCGACGGCCGACGACTGAATGAAGGTTCCTTTAAGTGATGTCATCCAAGATGGCGTCCCTTGAATTCCTATTGGCTGATAGAATTCTATCAACCAATCGGAATTAAGGTAGGAAAAATCCTATTGGCTGATGCAATCAGCCAATAGAATTGAGCTCGTATTGGAACAGCCAATAGAATGCAAGGTCAATCCTATTGGCTTATTGGATCAGCCAATCGGATTGAACTTCAATCCGATTGGCTGATTGCATCAGCCAATAGGATTTTTCCTACCTTAATTCCGATTGGCTGATAGGATTCTATCAGCCAATCAGAATTGAAGGGACGCCATCTTGGATGACGTCACTTAAAGGAACCTTCATTCAGTCGTCGGCCGTCGGAAGAAGAGGATGCTCCACGTCGGATGTCTTCAAGATGGACCCTCTCCGCTCTGGAAGGATGAAGATAGAAGATGCCGCCTGGATGAAGACTTCTGCCATCTGGAGGACCTCTTCTGCCCCGATCGGATAAAGACTTCTGGAGGACCACTTGTGCCCGGCTGGGTGAAGACGTCTTAAGGTAGGGTGATCTTCAGGGGGTTAGAGTTAGGTTTTTTAAGGGGGGATTGGGTGGGTTTTAGAATAGGTTTGGGTGTGTGGGTGGTGGGTTTTAATGTTGGGGGGTATTGTATTATTTTACAGGTAAAAGAGCTGATTACTTTGGGCAATGCCCCGCAAAAGGCCCTTTTAAGGGCTATTTGTAATCTAGTATAGGGTAGGGAATTTTATTATTTTGGGTGGCTTTTTTATTTTATTAGGGGGCTTAGATTAGGTGTAATTAGTTTTTTAAATTTGTAATTTCTTTTTTATTTTCTGTTATTTAGAGTTTTTTCCCCCCGTAATTTAGTTTATTTAATTTAATTGTAATTAATTGTTGTTAGTTTAGGTAATTAATATAATTATAGTGTAGTGTTAGGTGTAATTGTAACTTAGGTTAGGGTTTATTTTACAGTTAAATTTGTCTTTATTTTAACTAGGTAGCTATTAAATAGTTAATAACTATTTAATAACTATTCTACCTAGTTAAAATAAATACAAAGTTGCCTGTAAAATAAAAATAAACCCTAAAATGGCTACAATGTAATTATTAGTTTTAAATAGGAATAATTTATTTAATACAAGTAAATTTATTTCGTTTTATTTAAATTATATTTAAGTTAGGGGGGGTTAGGGTTAGACTTAGGTCTAGGGGTTAATAAATTTAGTATAGTGTCGGCGACGTTGGGGACGGCAGATTAGGGGTTAATAAATGTAGGTAGGTGTCGGCGATGTTAGGGACGGAAGATTAGGGGTTAATAAAATTTATCTAGTGTTTGCGAGGCGGGAGTGTGGTGGTTTAGGGGTTAATATGTTTATTAAATTGGCGGCGATGTCCGGTCGGCAGATTAGGGGTTAAAAAAAATTAATATAGTGTTTGCGATGTGGGGGGGGGGCTCGGTTTAGGGGTTAATAGGTAGTTTATGGGTGTTAGTGTACTTTTTAGCACTTCAGTTAAGAGCTTTATGTTACGGCGTTAGCCCATAAAACTCTTAACTACTGACTTTTAAATGCGGTAGGAGTCTTGGAGGTAGAGGGTGTACCGCTCACTTTTTCAAGCGATCATAATACCGGCGTTAGGAAAATACCATTAAAAAGATAGGATACGCAATTGACGTAAGGGGATTTGCGGTATGCTAAAATCGCGGAAAAAAAGTGAGCGGTACACCTGTACCTGCCAGACTCGTAATACCAGCGGGCGTTAAAAAGCAGCATTGGGACCCCTCAACGCTGCTTTTTAAGGCTAACGCAAGACTCTAGGCGATAGGTATCAGTCACAATCCTTTAGAAAACCATGAGGCCGAATTATCAAAGGTCTTGCGGACCTGATCCGACATTGCGGATCAGGTCTGCAAGACCTCGCTGAATGCGGAGAGCAATACGCTCTCCGTATTCAGCATTGCACCAGCAGCTCACAAGAGCTACTGGTGCAATGCTGCCCCCTGCAGATTTGCGGCCAATTGGCCACCAGCAGGGAGGTGTCAATCAACCCAATCGTACTCAATCGGGTTGAATTGTGGCGATTCCTGTCCGCCTGCTCAGAGCAGGTGGACAGGTTATGGAGCAGCTGTCTTTAGACCGCTGCTTCATAACTGCTGTTTCTAGCGAGTCTGAAGAATCGCCAGAAACACGGGCCCACAAGCTCCATACGGAGCTTGATAAATGGGCCTCCATATCTCATTATTTTCAACAGAAAAGTTTTTGTAGATAAATCATTAGATAAATATTTCTAAATGTTGTGATTGAGCCCATAGTTAAAGTCAGCTCTGGACAGGTAATTCACTACTGGTCCTGAGCTGAACGCAGTCTGTGGGGCAGGCTCGCCAGCATTGTTCAGCTCAGAGTCAGCATTAGTTCTGTTCAAGCAATGGTGCTTTAATAAAATACCCGATCATATTTGAGCCTTTTATTATTGCAGATGTATGTCCCTTTAAAGGGATATTAAACAGTAAATGCATGCTACACATAATGATGTATTCATAGCAATTATTAGCCTTAGAATAATATGTAACTGTATTTTTTACCATTAAGTTAGTTGTTTAAATATTGATAATGTAAGTGTAAAGGTTTTGTTTATATAAAGTACATTAGATTCTATAAAGTAATGGGTACTGCCATGTTTGAAACAGTTTACTATTTAATCTCTGTCTTCTGCTGAGAACAATTAGTGAAAGATCTATAAACCAGTCAATGAAGTAGAGTTTGTGTAAACAAGGCTATGGGGAAACCCACACAAGCTTATTTGTATTAGTCTGTTTTATTGCCTGTTTTATATCTGTTCCTAATTGTTTGCAGCAGGACAGTAAGATAATGGCGGCGACCATTACTTTATAGAAACTCAGTGGAATTTTTAAAAAAAAAACACAACAATTTTCAGAGTTAAAGTGCCATAAAACATGTTGATATCTGTGCATATCCTAAAAGGGCTAATTAAGTAAAAAAAATTGTTTAAAAATTGCTGGCAAGTATTTTAAAATATTTTTCAAAAATAAGCAAAATTAGTTACATAGCCATGCTGTCTGGAGTAGTCTGCCCCCCCCCCCCCCCCATCAGTGTTTAGCATCAGAAACACAGGCATTTTATTTTAGCTAAGTTCACAGTAGCTTATTTGCTTCTAGGCATGCTCCAGCAGATAATGGGTGTTAGGGGTCAATTTATTAAGGTGCGGATGGACATGATACACTGTAGCGAATCAAGTCCGCTGCACATTGATAAATGCCGACAGCATATGTTGTCAGCATTTATCATAGCACCAGCAGCTCTGGTGAACTGCTGGTGCAATGCCGCCCCCTGCAGATTCGTGGCCAATCGGCCGCTAGCAGGGGATGTCAATCAACCCGATCGTATCCAATCGGGCTGATTGCTCTCCGCCACCTCAGAGGTGGCGGACGAGTTAAGGAGCAGTGGTCTTAGGACCGCTGCTTCTTAACTTCCGCTTCAGGCGGAACTGAATCGGAGTGGGTTGGAAGCAGCATCCGCAGCTTCATAAATCGACCCCTTAGTCTGCATTCTACCAAATCCAAGGTGGATATAGATACAGCTATAGAAGGAATTGTGTGGGGGGAGTTGGAGCTGTACAATTCAAAAAAACTTAAAAGAAAGGGTTAATGGTGAGGCACTGCAGTATAAATTTGCAGGTAAAGTAATTAAAGTACATATTATATTATTTTGTCTCTATGCCAACTTGTTTTATGTCCTTTTAAATTACAGGAAAGGGGGCAAAATAAATAATAAAAGTATATTACAAAGTTGTTTTTAACTACACATAAGTAAACATTTTATATTACAATCTCATACTGTTTAATATCCCTTTGTGTTTTCTTGTTTCATTCTGCCGAGGAAGGGATATTTTTGTCATTAGTCATATTTGTGTAAATTTTAACATGTTATAAGCTATAAGCCTTTTATTACTAATCAAGCTTTATTTAGAAAGGTGCATATACAGTGATAAATGATGAAACTTTGAATAGTAACAAAGAAATACATGCTTCTTAATATACAAAAGCACAGAAAACTTATTCTTGAGGCAACATGTATCAGTATGCAAACATTAATTTGGTAAGAAGTTCCTTGATACGAGACTGCACCATGTCTGCTTTGTCTGCTTATAACGAAGACCGAGGGGCTCTCCGTTATACAAATACAATCGTCTAGATTTAGAGTTCTGCGTTAGCCGTCCAAACCAGCGTTAGGGGGTCCTAACGCTGGTTTTGGACGCCCGCTGGTATTTAGAGTCGTGTAGGTAAAGGTCTAACGCTCACTTTCCAGCCGCGACTTTTCCATACCGCAGATCCCCTTAAGTCAATTGCGTATCCTATCTTTTCAATGGGATCTTTCTAACGCTGGTATTTAGAGTCTTGGCTGAAGTGAGCGTTAGAACTCTAACGACAAAACTCCAGCTGCAGAAAAAAGTCAGGAGTTAAGAGCTTTCTGGGCTAACGCAGGTTTATAAAGCTCCTAACTACTGTGCTTTAAAGTACACTAACACCCATAAACTACCTATGTACCCCTAAACCGAGGTCCCCCCACATCGCCGCCACTATAATAACATTTTTTAACCCCTAATCTGCCGAATGCACACCGCTGCAACCTACATTATCCCTATGTACCCCTAATCTGCTGCCCCTAACATCGCCGACCCCTATATTATATTTATTACCCCCTAATCTGCCCCCCCCATGTCGCCGCTACCTATCTACACTTCTTAACCCCTAATCTGCTGACCGGACTTTGCCGCCACTATAATAAATGTATTAACCCCTAAACCGCCTCACTCCCGCCTCAAAAACCCTATAATAAATATTATTAACCCCTAATCTGCCCTCCCTAACATCGCCGACACATAACTTCAAGTATTAACCCCTAATCTGCCGACCGAACCTCGCCGCTACTCTAATAAATATATTAACCCCTAAAGCTAAGTCTAACCCTAACACTAACACCCCCCTAAGTTAAATATAATTTAAAGGGACAGTCAACCCAAAAATTACTGTAACTTATTTAGATTAGTTAATTAACAATTTTTACAGTAAACTGTAGCCCAATTTTCATCTAAATAAACTTTGGCAGAAAATAAACTTACTGATCTTATCTGGCTGTTTTGAAATGGCTGCCTGACCCCTCCTTCTCTGACGTCTCCCAAAAGCTCCCACTAGTACAGGATCCTTTCCTTTTGCCTCGTACCTGCGCGCTCCTGTGTCTCCCTTCATTCAATGAGACCCTCATATGGCAATTTCAGCTCTGTCTCTACACCTGTCAAAGAAGCAACTGTGCTTTCTTTTTCTGGGTGTCAGGTTCTCCATTGCTAGTTAACCCACAAACTTATTTCTGACTAAGTGCCTATTATGTTGGCAATCAGCTTGTCTAAGGTGCCCGGTGTCCCAGTACTGTGCGATCACACTCACACAAGTAAAAGAGCTCTGTGTTTTGTTTGTTTTTTAGCAAAGCTACACAACTGTCCCTACAATGTACCTAAATGCAAAACAAAAAATATGCCAACAGACCTGTTCCCAGCACTGTCTGAAATTCCACAGCGGAAAGAGAAACTGCCTGGGCTCAAATAACAGGGAAATCTAATCAAAGTCCTGCTCGACACACAAAACAAAGCTGGCAGCAGAGTCTCAGCGCTAACTTGCTCACTATTTGCCTGTGCTGAGGTGAAGGGAGCGATGTGCAAAAAACCCCCAAGCATTTACAGAAGGGCTGCACAGAAGTACGTTATACAAGTGGGAGTTTGCAGTTGATACACTTACTTGCAGGTACCAGTGCTGTCTCCAGAAAACAGATGCAAGCTCTGACCTCCGCTCATACTGACTTTGCCTGACACAGCTCACAACAGCCTACTACCTAAAGAACAGCTTTCATTGCTGTGGCTGCAAAACTATGCTTTGGTGCTAGTGCGAGTGTGATCTCACAGTACTGGGACACCGGGCGCCTTAGAAAAGCTGATCGCCAACATAATAGGCACTTAGGAAGAAATAAGTTTGCACCCGGTGTCCCAGTACTGTGCGATCACACTCGCATTAGATAAATGTTCTAAGACCTGCAATATCACAATGCAGATTCAGAGGTAATGCATGTTTAGATGATCTCATCTTTTTGTAGCACCAGGGACAAAAAGCATTCTTGAGGATACAGGTTATTATACCATCTTCACACAATATGTTTCATTTATTTTTTGCATTGAAACAGCAGCTCAGTAGAAACTGAATCGCCGCTGTCATTTTGTGGGAAGCAGGCATGTGGCAGTATTCCATGTGCACTACAAGCCCTTAGGGTTGGAAAATTCTTAATTTTTAGACTAAAATCACAGGAATGGGGTTAAAATAAATAAAATTAAAGGGACATAAGACATTAGTGAAATAAGTTTGCGCCCGGTGTCCCAATACTGTGCGATCACACTTGCACTAGCACCAAAGCATAGTTTTGTGATCAGATGAGATCAGTAAGTTTATTTAGATGAAAATTGGGCTACAGTTTACTGTAAAAATTGTTAATTAACTAATCTAAATAAGTTACAGTAATTTTTGGGTTGACTGTCCCTTTAAATCTAACGAAATAAAATAAATCTTATAAAATAAATTAATCCTATTTAAAGCTAAATACTTACATGTAAAATAAACCCTAATATAGCTACAATATAACGAATAATTATATTGTAGCTATTTTAGGATTTATATTTATTTTACAGGCAACTTTGTATTTATTTTAACTAGGTACAATAGTACAATAGTACAATAGTCATCCAAGATGGCGTCCCTCGAATTCCTATTGGCTGATAGGATTCTATCAGCCAATCGGAATTAAGGTAGGAAAAATCTGATTGGCTGATTGAATCAGCCAATCAGATTCAAGTTCAATCCAATTAGCCAATCAGATTGAGCTTGCATTCTATTGGCTGTTCCGATCAGCCAATAGAATGCGAGCTCAATCTGATTGGCTGATTCAATCAGCCAATCGGATTGAACTTGAATCTGATTGGCTGATTGAATTTTTCCTACCTTAATTCCGATTGGCTGATAGAATCCTATCAGCCAATTGGAATTCGAGGGACGCCATCTTGGATGACGTCACTTAAAGTAACCTTCATTTGTCGGGAGTCGCCGGAAGAAGAGGATGGATCCGCGTCGGCTGCTTCAAGATGGTCCCGCTCCGGATCTCCTCTTCTTGCCGGATAGGATGAAGACTTCGGACCCTCTGGAGGACCTCTTCTTGCCGGATAGGATGAAGACTTCGGACCCTCTTCTGGATGGATTGGTGATACCCGGCGTGGTGAAGACAAGGTAGGGAGATCTTCAGGGGCTTAGTGTTAGGTTTTTTAAGGGGGGTTTGGGTTAGATTAGGGGTATGTGGGTGGTGGGTTGTAATGTTCGGGGGGGTATTGTATGTTTATTTAAATGCAAAAGAGCTGTTTTCTTTGGGGCATGCCCCGCAAAAGGCCCTTTTAAGGGCTGGTAAGGTAAAAGAGCTGTTAACTTTTTATTTTAGAATAGGGTAGGGCATTATTTTATTTTGGGGGGCTTTGTTATTTTTTTAGGGGGCTTAGAGTAGGTGTAATTAGTTTAAAATTCTTGTAATCTTTTTTTATTTTTTGTAATTTAGTGTTTGTTTGTTTTTTTGTAATTTAGTTTAGTTGATTTAATTGTAGATAATTGTAGATAGTTTAGTTAATTAATTTATTGATAGTGTAGTGTTAGGTTTAATTGTAACTTAGGTTAGGATTTATTTTACAGGTAATTTTGTAATTATTTTAACTAGGTAGCTATTAAATAGTTATTAACTATTTAATAGCTATTGTACCTACTTAAAATAAATACAAAGTTGCCTGTAAAATAAATATAAATCCTAAAATAGCTACAATGTAATTATTTTTTATATTGTAGCTATATTAGGGTTTACTTTACAGGTAAGTATTTAGCTTTAAATAGGATTAATTTATTTAATAAGATTTATTTTATTTAGTTAGATTTAAATTATATTTAACTTAGGGGGGTGTTAGTGTTAGGGTTAGACTTAGGTTTAGGGATTAATACATTTATTAGAGTAGCGGCGTGGTCCGGTCGGCAGATTAGGGGTTAATACTTGAAGTTAGGTGTCGGCGATGTTAGGGAGGGCAGATTAGGGGTTAATAATATTTATTATAGGGTTTTTGAGGCGGTAGTGAGGCAGTTTAAGGGTTTAATACATTTATTATAGTGGCGGCAAGGTCCGGTCAGCAGATTAGGGGTTAAGAAGTGTAGGTAGGTAGCGGCGACGTGGGGGCGGCAGATTAGGGGTTAATAAATATAATATAGGGGTTGGCGATGTTAGGGGCAGCAGATTAGGGGTACATAGGGATAACGTAGGTTGCGGCGGTGTACGGAGCGGCAGATTAGGGGTTAATAATAAAATGCAGGCGTCAGCGATAGCGAGGGCGGCAGATTAGAGGTTAATAAGTGTAAGGTTAGGGGTGTTTAGACTCGGGGTTCATGTTAGGGTGTTAGGTGCAGACTTAGGAAGTGTTTCCCCATAGGAAACAATGGGGCTGCGTTAGGAGCTGAACGCTGCTTTTTTGCAGGTGTTAGGTTTTTTTTCAGCTCAAACTGTCCCATTGTTTCCTATGGGGGAATCGTGCACGAGCACGTTTTTGAAGCTGGCCGCGTCCGTAAGCAACGCTGGTATTAAGAGTTGCAGTGGTGGTAAATTATGCTCTACGCTCCCTTTTTGGAGCCTAACGCAGCCCTTCAGAGAACTCTAAATACCAGCGTTGTTTAAAAGGTGCGGGGGAAAAAAGACACGCGTAGCTAACGCACCCCTTCTAACGCAAAACTATAAATCTAGGTGAATAAAAGGTAACATTCATTAAATTGATTGCTGACTTCAAACTGATAACATTTAACTTTTTCTGTAGTCACAGCCTACTTAAAACACACAGCTTTGGCCTGGCAGTAGTCTGATGTCTTTACTCTCATAGGGGTAAGTAAAGGGGAGGAGTAGGGAGATTGGCAGAAGTGGTGGAGAGGATGAAAATTAGAGAGGTGGAGGGGGGGGGAAGGGGAAGGGAGGGGGTGGAGGGGGTGGGGGGAGGAGGTACAGAACGGCCGAGGGACGCATTCCCAGTGACCGCAACTCTCAGTATCTCCGCAACGTTCTCAGAGGCCTTTTCCCTCCCACATCAGGGTCATCATCTCATGTGTTCCTATTTTCCCAACCTTCAGATAATGATATCTTTCAAGGCGTAGAAGTTCCCCTACCCTGGTTTTCCACTCAACAAGACTCGGGACCTGCTGCTTCTTCCAATAGGCCGGTATTAAGCCTTTCGCCCCATTCAGCATTAGGAGCAGCAGGAGATATTTGTCCTCTCCCACAAGCTTAGGAAGGTCGTGATATATCAAATAGCTGGACTTGGGGGGAATTATGATCTTTAGCAATTGGCTCATCTCCCCCAGTACTCTCTCCCAGAATGGTATGATGAGTGGACATGTCCACTAAATGTGGACAAGTGTCCCCTCCTCGCCGCAGCCCCTCCAGCAACTCCCATTCGCCATCGGATATATCTTGTGCAGTCTTTGGGGGGTGAGATACCAACGACTCAACAATTTGTAGTGCGTTTCCTGTATCCGCATGGACACGGATGCCTTTTTAGCTTTTTGGAAGATTTTGAGCCAATCTTTTGGGTCAATCTCCAACCCCAAATCCGTCTGCCAAGCAGAAGTGAACTTAGGGAGCACATTTTCCCCTCTAGTCAGCAAAAGTTTATATAACTTCGAGACCAGACGTGGTGTGGCCTGCTTCGCCGCACATATAGTTTTGAACGGAGTCTTAGCTCTAGTGAGGTCGGCTCTTTTTTTACATAAGGAAAAGTAGTGAGAGATTTGTGTGTATCTGAACCAAGCTGTAAAAACATCAGGATTCCAGTTAATTAGCTCTACATGAGTCATGAGTCGGTCTTGATTAGTTACATTGTTAAAGGAGATGTTAGCTAGCACGTGGGATGATCCTGGGGTCCACAATCCCCAGTCCAGACTCAATTCAGGATTGTCCCTGATTGGTGTAAGAGGCGAGATCTCAGTAGAAATACCAGAGTTCCCTTTTATTAGTCCGTCCCAAGTCTGAAAGACCTCCCCTATAAGGGGGTATCTTATGATAATATCTGGGCGCGTTGAGGGGGAAATCCACGCCAGGGTCCCAAAGTTTCCCCTTCTCAGTATATCCCCGTCAATTTGTATCCAGACTTTATTGCCCAAGTTTATACACCACTCAGCCAATCTCTGCAGGGAGATTGCTCTTTGATACTCCCTAAAGTGTGGTATACCCAGTCCTCCTCTGTCTCTAGGCAGGTATGTAGCGCTTTTTTGGCTTCTTGTTTTTTGTCCGTTCCATATATATGTCTCTATAGCTGTCTGTATGTACTGAATATATGGGGAGGAGGGCCGGACCGGTATCGTCTGCATTATGTATAAGAGTCTTTGCAAAATGTTCATTTTGACGACCCCGATCCGTCCCATCCATGATATTGTCTTGTTTTTCCAGTTGGCCAGGTCCCTGACTATATCATTTCTGATGTTTCTGAAGTTTAGATCAACTATTTCTGACACGTTGGGTGTGATAAGGATCCCTAGATATTTTATTGCCGTCCTAGCGACTTTTATCGGACAATCCTGCACTATGGACTCAAAGCTATCTCGCGGCTCTGTTATGTTCAAGATCTCTGATTTAGACGGGTTAAGTAAAAAGTTTGAAACTCTTCCGAAACTTGCAAATTCAGTCATTGCTTCTCCTAAAGCTCGTGCAGAATCAGATAGCGTCAGGAGGAGGTCGTCCGCATACATTGCGAGTTTGTGCTCGGTTTTACCAATGGTGATACCTTTGACTGACGGATTACTCCTGATTTTCTCAGCTAATACCTCTATAGTGATGGCAAACAAAAGGGGCGATAGGGGACAGTCCTGTCTGGTCCCGTTATTTATAGGAAACTCTTCCGAAAGCGTTCCGTTTACCCTCACTTTCGCATTGGGTGTTGAATATAGGGACATCGTATTATTGATAAAGTTAGGGCCAAATCCAAACTCAACCAGCGTTTGCTGCGTGAAAGACCAGCTAACCCGGTCAAATGCTTTTTCAGCATCTGTTGTAACCAGTGACATTGGGGTCCCGCTAACGCAGGCATATGTTATTATCTGAATGACTCTAAGGGTATTATCTCTTGCTTCGCGTGTTGGAATGAACCTCACTTGATCCAATGAGATGATTTTGGGAAGGAGCCTATTAAGGCGGTTAGCCAGTGCTTTGGCCAGGACTTTGACATCCGAATTTAAAAGGGATATGGGCCTATAGTTTTTGGGTTTATCCGGGGGCTTCCCTGGTTTAGGGATCACCGAGATGTGCGCTTCCAACATAGTGGGAGGCAGGCGCGGGGATTCCGACAAGGAGTTAAATATGACAGCTAATTCCGGAGCTAGTATGTCAGCGAATATTCTATAATATTTCATACCGAAGCCATCGGGGCCTGGGCTTTTACTCTATGGTAGATCTCCAATTGCTCTTTTGATTTCCTCGATCGTGAAGGGGGCTTCTAGGGACTCCCTATCTGAATCCGTAAGTCTGGGTAGTTTGACACTGTTTAGGTATTCTAAAATGTCTTGGTTGGTGCGTTCCTCGACTGGGACATTTCCGCCAGGGTCACGGGCTTTTGTATATTATATAAAGATGCATAGTAAACACTAAAGGCATTCGCGATAGAACTAGCATCTACTTTGATCGTTCCTTCCTGATCAACCATTTTGTGTACATAGGCTTTCAGCTTCTTCCGCGTAATAGCTCTTGCCAGTAGCTTTCCAACCTTATCTCCCTGCTCAAAATATAGCTGCTTAAGTATTAGGGCCTTTTTTTGATAGTCTTCTTGTAGGAAGCTGAATAAGTCAGTTCTAGCTTGGGTGAGTGACTTAGTTAGGGTATCATTAGCTGGTGACTTTTGGTGGTCCTGTTTTAATTCTGACACTTTAGCTAACAATTTCTGATAGCGCTCCCTCTTTTGTCTGTTTAGGTAAGCTTTTTTCCTTATCAGTAGGCCCCTTACTGTGCACTTATGGGCTTCCCAGATTGTGCAAGCTGGCATCTGGCCATCATTGTTTATCTGAAAGAATTCAGTTATTGAATTTTGCAGCTCTGTTCTATAGGTCTGGTCGTCTAAGAGTGTGTCATCGAGTTTCCAGACATATTGGGTGGCTGGGATGTTGGGCAGCTAACTGGGGCGTGGTCTGACCATGTGATTGTGTGGATATTACTAGATGTAGTGAAAGTGAGGCCTATTGTGTCGGTGTATATGTAGTCAATCCTCGAATATTTTCTGTGGGGGTGAGAATAAAAGGTGTAATTCTTGGAGTGTGGATGATGTATGCGCCAGACATCATGCAGTACCCAATCATTTAGAATAGTGTTGATACGTTTTAAGTTCTTGTGCGAGATGCTAGAGATACCATTAGATGTGTCCAGTGCGGGGTCAAGAGGCGCGTTAAAGTCGCCCCCTAAGTATAAGACTCCTTTTTGGACCTCTAAGATTTTAAGGCTGACCTTGCGTAAAAATTGGTGTTGTGTTTGGTTGGGGCAATAAATATTGGCCAAAGTGACCGGTTTACCATATAAACTTCCAGTGAGTATTAGGTATCTACCATCAACATCTTTGTGCATTTGGTCCAGTTGAAAGGGCATTTTCGCATTAAAGATGATGCCCACACCATTCTTTTTTGTAGTACCAGACGCAAAATATGCAGTGGGGTACTGGCGATAATACCACTTTGGCTCATGCGCTTGTGAGAAATGCGTTTCTTGTAGGTATATTATGTCTCCACCCATTCGGGATAGGTCTCTGAGTGCCATGGAGCGCTTTCTAGGGCTATTGAGTCCCTTGGCATTAATCGTAACACGTTCCAGCGTCTGCGTTTCTCCTCGGCCACGGGGCCGTTCCATTTTGGAAATGGGGTAATGGGGGGGGGGGGTAAGAGAAAAAAAAAAGGGGGGGGGGAGGGGAGGAAGGGGAGGAAGGGGAGAAAGGAGAGGAAGATGAAAGGAGCGGGTGGATAGTGGGGGATGCTACGGAAAGAAGGAGGTAGGGAAGGGCAGGAAAAGAAGAGAGAGAAGAGGGCGAGGAATAGGGGGTTAGTTTAGGGTAGAGTTAAAGATTGGTTAGATTTACACAGAGTATCACAAAATATAACAACTACTTCAACAAGTCAGGGGTAGTTTTCCCTATGCAATCAAAATATAATTCAACTTTGATTATAAATCATTGTAATAAAACGTTCCAACATAACAATTATCCAAATTGGTACCATTTATTACCCTATGAGAGGGGCTATAGTGTAGCTGATGATAAAAGCCCAGGGGTATGAGAGAAAAACG